>NC_035172.2:25004440-25021438 GCF_001659605.2 Manihot esculenta | reverse complement strand
CGTAAATGTGCCCGAAATAACGATAATTATTTAGCTTTACAAAAGTGGGTTACGGGGCGCCGAAAGAAGTTTACCAAGTAACAAAAGTTGGCCCCGGAGTTTCGGAACAAGTTTGCCAACTAATGACATAACCGATATTTCCTAACTCCAAAATAGTCACTCGCAAGTTTTTACGCGTTTATTATTTATGTAAGTGCCCAAGATAACGCTAAATGTTTACCTTTTACAAAAGTGGGTTACAGAGCTCCGCAACAAGTTTGACAACTCAGGAAATATTTTATATATCCCAACCCCAAAATGGCTACTCGTAAGTTTTTAAGCGCAAATCATTTGCGAAAGTGTCCGAAATAACGATAAATATAAAGCTTTACAAAAGTGGGTTGCGGAGTTCCGAAATAAATTTGCCAACTAAGGACATATTTGATATTTTCCAACCCAAAAATGGTCACACACAAATCCTTACATGCAAATCATTTTGCAAGTGCGCGAAATGACAAAGAATGTTTACCTTTACAAAAGTGGATCCCGGAAGTCCGGAACAAATTTGCCAACTAAGGACATATTTCCTTTTTTCCAACCCCAAAAAGTAAACTGGCAAATTTCTATGCGCCAATCATTTGTACAAGTGCTTGAAATGACGTTAAATTTTTTACCTTTGCAAAAAGGGGTTCCGAAGCACTGAAACAAGTTTGCCAGTTAAGGACGTATTTGATATTTCCCAACCTAAAAATTGTCACTCGCAACTTTTTACGTGCAAATCATTTGTGCAAGTGCACGACTTTTAAATATTTACCTGTGCAAAAGTGGGTTACGGAGTTCCGGAACAAGTTTGACAACTCAAGACATATTTTATATTGCCCAACCCGAAATTAATCAACTCGCAACTTTTTACGCCCCAATAATTTGGGCAAGTGCCCAAAATGACGTTAAATGTTTACCTTTAAAAAAGAGTGTTACTGAGCACTGATTTGTGTTTGCCAACTAAGAAAATTTTTTCTATTTCCCAACCCAAAAATAGTCACACACTAGTTTTTACGGGCAAATAACAATGAATGCTTACCTTTACCAAGGTGGATTACGGAACTTTGGAACACAACTCAGGACACATTTGATAGTTCCCAACCCCTGAATGGTCACTCGTGATTGTGCCTGAAATAACAATAATTATTTAGCTTTACAAAAGTGGGTTACGGAGCGCCGAAAGAAGTTTGCCAGCTAACAAAAGTTGGGCCCGGAGTTTCAGAACAAGTTTGCCAACTAATGACATAACCGATATTTCCTATCTCCAAAATAGTCACTCGCAAGTTTTTACGCGTTTATAATTTATGTAAGTGCCCAAGATAACGCTAAATGTTTACCTTTACAAAAGTGGGTTACAGAGCTCCGCAACAAGTTTGACAACTCAGGAAATATTTTATATATGTCAACCCCAAAATGGCTACTCGTAAGTTTTTAAGCACAAATCATTTGCGAAAGTGCCCGAAATAATGATAATTATAAAGCTTTACAAAAGTGGGTTGCGGAGTTTGGAAATAAATTTGCCAACTAAGGACATATTTGATATTTTCCAACCCAAAAATAGTCACACACAAATCCTTACATGCAAATCATTATGCAAGTGCGCGAAATGACAATGAATGTTTACCTTTACAAAAGTAGATCCCGGAAGTCCGGAACAAATTTGCCAACTAAGGACATATTTCCTTTTTTCCAACCCCAAAAAGTAAACTCGCAAATTTCTATGCGCCAATCATTTGTACAAGTGGTTGAAATGACGTTAAATTTTTTACCTTTGCAAAAGGGGGTTCCGAAGCACCGAAACAAGTTTGCCAGTTAAGGACGTATTTGATATTTCCCAACCTAAAAATAATCACTCGCAAGTATTTACGTGCAAATCATTTGTGCAAGTGCACGACTTTTAAATGCTTACCTATGCCAAAGTGGGTTACGGAGTTCAGGAACAAGTTTTATAACTCAAGACATATTTTATATTTCCCAACCTGAAAGTAATAAACTCGCAACTTTTTATGCTCCAATCATTTGGGCAAGTGCCCAAATGACGTTAAATGTTTACCTTTACAAAAGAGTGTTACTGAGCGCTGATAAAGTTTGCCAAACAAGTAGATTTTTTCTATTTCCCAACCCAAAAATAGTCACACACAAGTTTTTACGGGCAAATCATTTGTGCAAGTGTGCGAAATGACAATGAATGCTTACCTTTACCAAGGTGGATTACGAAACTTTGGAACACAACTCAGGACACATTTGATAGTTCCCAACCCCTGAATGGTCACTCGTAAATGTGCTCGAAATAACGACAAATATTTAGCTTTACAAAAGTGGGTTACAGAGCGCCGAAAGAAGTTTGCTAGCTAACAAAAGTTGGGCCCGGAGTTTCGGAACAAGTTTGCCAACTAATGACATAACCGATATTTCCTAACTCCAAAATAGTCACTCGCAAGTTTTTACGCGTTTATAATTTATGTAAGTGCCCAAGATAACGCTAAATGTTTACCTTTACAAAAGTGGGTTACAGACCTCCGCAACAAGTTTGACAACTGAGGAAATATTTTATATATGTCAACCCCAAAATGGCTACTCGTAAGTTTTTAAACACAAATCATTTGCGAAAGTGCCCGAAATAATGATAAATATAAAGCTTTACAAAAGTGGGTTGCGGAGTTTGGAAATAAATTTGCCAACTAAGGACATATTTGATATTTTCCAACCCAAAAATAGTCACACACAAATCCTTACATGCAAATCATTATGCAAGTGCGCGAAATGACAATGAATGTTTACCTTTACAAAAGTGGATCCCGGAAGTCCGGAACAAATTTGCCAACTAAGGACATATTTCCTTTTTTCCAACCCCAAAAAGTAAACTCGCAAATTTCTATGCGCCAATCATTTGTACAAGTGCTTGAAATGACGTTAAATTTTTTACCTTTGCAAAAAGGGGTTCCGAAGCACTGAAACAAGTTTGCCAGTTAAGGACGTATTTGATATTTCCCAACCTAAAAATTGTCACTCGCAACTTTTTACGTGCAAATCATTTGTGCAAGTGCACGACTTTTAAATATTTACCTGTGCAAAAGTGGGTTACGGAGTTCCGGAACAAGTTTGACAACTCAAGACATATTTTATATTGCCCAACCCGAAATTAATCAACTCGCAACTTTTTACACCCCAATAATTTGGGCAAGTGCCCAAAATGACGTTAAATGTTTACCTTTAAAAAAGAGTGTTACTGAGCACTGATTTGTGTTTGCCAACTAAGAAAATTTTTTCTATTTCCCAACCCAAAAATAGTCACACACTAGTTTTTACGGGCAAATGACAATGAATGCTTACCTTTACCAAGGTGGATTACGGAACATTGGAACACAACTCAGGACACATTTGATAGTTCCCAACCCCTGAATGGTCACTCGTGATTGTGCCTGAAATAACAATAATTATTTAGCTTTACAAAAGTGGGTTACGGAGCGCCGAAAGAAGTTTGCCAGCTAACAAAAGTTGGGCCCGGAGTTTCGGAACAAGTTTGCCAACTAATGACATAACCGATGTTTCCTAACTCCAAAATAGTCACTCGCAAGTTTTTACGCGTTTATAATTTATGTAAGTGCCCAAGATAACGCTAAATGTTTACCTTTACAAAAGTGGGTTACAGAGCTCCGCAACAAGTTTGACAACTCAGGAAATATTTTATATATGTCAACCCCAAAATGGCTACTCGTAAGTTTTTAAACACAAATCATTTGCGAAAGTGCCCGAAATAATGATAAATATAAAGCTTTACAAAAGTGGGTTGCGGAGTTTGGAAATAAATTTGCCAACTAAGGACATATTTGATATTTTCCAACCCAAAAATAGTCACACAAAAATCCTTACATGCAAATCATTATGCAAGTGCGCGAAATGACAATGAATGTTTACCTTTACAAAAGTAGGTCCCGGAAGTCCGGAACAAATTTGCCAACTAAGGACATATTTCCTTTTTTCCAACCCGAAAAAGTAAACTCGCAAATTTCTATGCGCCAATCATTTGTACAAGTGCTTGAAATGACGTTAAATTTTTTACCTTTGCAAAAAGGGGTTCCGAAGCACCGAAACAAGTTTGCCAGTTAGGGACGTATTTGATATTTCCGAACCTAAAAATAATCACTCGCAACTTTTTACGTGCAAATCATTTGTGCAAGTGCACGACTTTTAAATATTTAACCATGCAAAAGTGGGTTACGGAGTTCCGGAACAAGTTTGACAACTCAAAACATATTTTATATTTCCCAACCCGAAATTAATCAACTCGCAACTTTTTACGCCCCAATCATTTGGGCAAGTGCCCAAAATGATTTTAAATGTTTACCTTTACAAAAGAGTGTTACTGAGCGCTGATTTGTGTTTGCCAACTAAGTACATTTTTTCTATTTCCCATCCCAAAAATAGTCACACACAAGATTTTACGGGCAAATCATTTGTGCAAGTGTGCGAAATGACAATGAATGCTTACCTTTACCAAGGTGGATTACGGAACTCTGGTAAACAACTCAGGACAAATTTGATAGTTCCCAACCCCTGAATGGTCACTCGTAAATGTGCCCGAAATAACGATAATTATTTAGCTTTACAAAAGTGGGTTACGGGGCGCCGAAAGAAGTTTACCAAGTAACAAAAGTTGGCCCCGGAGTTTCGGAACAAGTTTGCCAACTAATGACATAACCGATATTTCCTAACTCCAAAATAGTCACTCGCAAGTTTTTACGCGTTTATTATTTATGTAAGTGCCCAAGATAACGCTAAATGTTTACCTTTACAAAAGTGGGTTACAGAGCTCCGCAACAAGTTTGACAACTCAGGAAATATTTTATATATCCCAACCCCAAAATGGCTACTCGTAAGTTTTTAAGCGCAAATCATTTGCGAAAGTGTCCGAAATAACGATAAATATAAAGCTTTACAAAAGTGGGTTGCGGAGTTCCGAAATAAATTTGCCAACTAAGGACATATTTGATATTTTCCAACCCAAAAATGGTCACACACAAATCCTTACATGCAAATCATTTTGCAAGTGCGCGAAATGACAAAGAATGTTTACCTTTACAAAAGTGGATCCCGGAAGTCCGGAACAAATTTGCCAACTAAGGACATATTTCCTTTTTTCCAACCCCAAAAAGTAAACTGGCAAATTTCTATGCGCCAATCATTTGTACAAGTGCTTGAAATGACGTTAAATTTTTTACCTTTGCAAAAAGGGGTTCCGAAGCACTGAAACAAGTTTGCCAGTTAAGGACGTATTTGATATTTCCCAACCTAAAAATTGTCACTCGCAACTTTTTACGTGCAAATCATTTGTGCAAGTGCACGACTTTTAAATATTTACCCATGCAAAAGTGGGTTACGGAGTTCCGGAACAAGTTTGACAACTCAAGACATATTTTATTTTTCCCAACCCGAAATTAATCAACTCGCAACTTTTTATGCCCCAATCATTTCGGCAAGTGCCCAAAATGACGTTAAATGTTTAGCTTTAAAAAAGAGTGTTACTGAGCGCTGATTTGTGTTTGTCAACTAAGAACTTTTTTTCTATTTCCCAACCCAAAAATAGTCACACACAAGTTTTTACGAGCAAATCATTTGTGCAAGTGTGCGAAATGACAATGAATGCTTACCTTTACCAAGGTGGAATACGGAACTTTAGAACACAACTCAGGACACATTTGATAGTTCCCAACCCCTGAATGGTCACTCGTAAATGTGCCCGAAATAACAATAATTATTTAGCTTTACAAAAGTGGGTTACGGAGCGCCGAAAGAAGTTTGCCAACTAACAAAACTTGGCCCCGGAGTTTCGGAACAAGTTTGCCAACTAATGACATAACCGATATTTCCTAACTCCAAAATAGTCACTCGCAAGTTTTTACGCATTCATTATTTATGTAAGTGCCCATGATAACGCTAAATGTTTACCTATACAAAAGTGGGTTACAGAGCTCCGCAACAAGTTTGACAACTGATGCGGAACCCCAGCCTATTAGAGACTAAAACGACACATACCCTAGTAAAAAGAACTTAATTCAGAAAATAATTCCCCAATCTAAAGCACCCTTAATTAACATGCAATTAAGAACACTTATAATGGATTGATTTCAAGAGCAGCAAGAATAAGAAACATACAAGTTAGTATCAAACCTTATTCGTGATGCAATGTCAAGAACCAAGATCTCTCTTAAGCTCTCAAAGAAGAATCGCATAAAGCAATTGTATTGAATAATTGATAATCTGTCTCTACAATAGAAAAATGGATGCTTTATATAGCCTAAATTAAGACCCATGATCTTTGCCACTGCCCACAACTATGCATGGACCCATGATCTATGCCACTATCCACTACTAGGTAACCACCCACTACTGTTTAACTACCCACTACCAAATAACTAGCCACTACTGATTAACTACCAACTACTAAATGACTACCCACTATAAATACAGAATTTGAATTGTCAATAAGGACACATTTGGCCTAATTGACTTGGAATGGCCAGATTGTTCTTCAACTTCAAAATGAACTTGCAAAGCTTCAACATATTCCTTCATGAATCCTTGAAGTGCTTCCTTCAACCTCTTGGATCTCAGCCTTGTAATTGGTCCTTGAGGCAATGCTAGCTCATCATTTTTGGTGTTGTTGGTCGTGCTTACATCAAAAACTTACTACCGCTCCTGTTTTAAGGTTACCTGATTTTTCTAAAACCTTTGAAATTGAATGTGATGCTTCTGGGATTGGTATTGGTGTTGTTCTTATGCAGGAAGGCCGACCCATAGCATATTTTAGTGAGAAGTTAGGTGGCGCACAATTGAACTATTCCACCTATGACAAAGAGTTCTATGCACTGATTAGGGCTCTTGAAGTTTGGGAACACTACTTGCTGCCTAATGAGTTTGTGATTCATACCGACCATCAGTCTCTCAAACACTTGAAGGGACATGGGAAGTTGAACAAGCGGCATGGTAAGTGGGTTGAATATCTCGAAATCTTTCCTTATGTGATTAAATACAAGCAAGGTAAAGAGAATGTGATTGCCGATGCATTATCTAGACGTTATGCATTGACTTCCATGCTTAGTTCTAAGTTGTTAGGATTTGAGCATTTGAAAGATATGTAAGAGACTGATACTGATTTTTCTGATGTATTTAAGGCTTGTGAACATGGGGCATTTAAAACGTTTTATTTGCATGATGGGTTTCTTTTTAGGGGGAAACAAATATGCTGATACGGATCCAATAGGACAAATTTCTAACAATGGTGTGGAGCAAACTTATATCATTCCAATGGATCCAAGAGTAGTTCAAAATCATATTCATATAATCCATATATATTTGGGGCGTGCTTCAACTCATATGGGACAGATTTGGTGCAACACTTGCAATCATAGGTTTAGGGAGCCTAATCAAACCTATGGGCTAAAACTACACAAAGGGAAGCCTAAAGTGAAGATCAAGTAAGGCTTTTGTGAAGATTCAGTTTTGTTATGGTGGGCTTGCTATATTTTTATTATTTGAACACTTATTTTATTTTAGCTTTGTTTGGGCTTGTATTCTGGCCATATTTTATCTTTTAAGTTTTAGAGTGTTGGGCCATGTTTTGGGCTTGTGTTTTAATACTTATGTGTTATTTTAGTGTGTGATTGGGCTTGGGCCTTATGTATTTAAGTCAGGCCCAAGAAGAGTATCTTAGGGTTTTATTTGTTTTTCTCCTTACTATATAAGGATAAGAAACAATTGTAAGAGATAGCTTTTAATCAAACTTTACAGAATTATTTTCATGCCTTTGGCGTGTATTGCTTTGAGTGAGAGTGAGGATTTGCTTTCATCAATTGCACCAGGAATCTCGATTAACTTATCAACTATTTGTTGTGGCGTTTGTCAGATTCTCATCTAAATCCTTCAATCATTGGTGTTTCAGCTTCTCTAAGTGTGGGGTGCCATAGGAGGTGGGTTTATCAGATCTTTGGATTCCATATCTACTTGTACGTGTGGGTTTGAGGCTTGTGCCATAGGGTTCCGCGTCAGTTGGTATCAGAGCCAAAGTGAGGTAAATTCTTATTTATCTTAGGATCTAGGGTTTTTGAGTTTTTCTTGTCTTTCTTGTTATTTTCGGTGAAAGCTTGTGTGTCCATGGCTGCACCATCTTGATTATTAGTCATAAAAAAAATTGAAATAAAAAAAAAACGAAAATCAAAAACAAAAACGAAAAGAAAAAGAATTGCCTTTGCTATAGTTATCTTGATCTGGCCGAAATTGTGATATCCTTCCTTTTTCATCTATATTTTCTTACCTATCTCAATTGATTGCTGTCGTTTATGGGAATCAATTTTGAATTTTGAATTTTGAATTGGGTTGAACCCAAATTAGGAGACAAAAGAAATCTGCCTAATTCTTTAAGGTGCACATTTAAGGAAACTGGATCTAAATCGATTTGGTGTCAAATCCTTTTTTTTTAATGCCCATTTTCGTCCATGTTTCTGATCTGAGAGAAATTTATTTTTTTTTTTTCTGATTCTATTTGTGGTGTTTTGATACTTGCCTTTTTGGGTAGATTTAAGTAGATCCATATTTAATTTGCGTTGAAGTGAATTAAATTCAAACTTTTGTCCAGATTCGTCTTTATTTCAATTCAAAGTTTCTTTTTGGTTTAAGCTTGCTTTTACTTCCTTGACATTGCTGGAGTATTGTTTGCTTGTGTCTATACTCTAGGTAATATTTTTCAAGTAGCACAAAACCTAGTTCATGTGTTACTTTCCAAATTGTCAGTGTCTTCTTTCTAGTTTTTGCGCGCTTCCTTCTTTCTTTAGGTTTTCTTTTTTGTTTCATTAAACGCACCTTGTGGTTAGTTGGTTGACCTTAGTTTCTGAAGTGCAATTGAAGAATCAGCAAAAGAGTGGTAAGTGTGCAAACACTTGAGTTCTTTCTTTTCTAACACAATATTTGCTAGTTCTCTTTGTTCTTTGTTGATTTAAGGTAGGATGAGTAAAGATCAGAATGTCTCACCAGCGTCCACTTCTACAAGAATACCTCAAAGAACTCATAATTGCAATAATGACTGTGATGATTCGGATGTGTCTGTTAATAATGTGTTGCTTGCTGCACATTGTGAGATGCTTGTTGCTAGGCGTGCTCTGAATATGCAGGTTAAGGAAGAAAGCCTGGAACAACGGGAAAACATATTTCACACTAGGTGTTTGGTTAATGGAAAAGTGTGTACTGTCATTATTGATGGAGGTAGTTGTGCAAATGTGGCTAGTGTGTATATGGTGGAGAAATTGGGCTTGGCTTCTATTAAACACCCTAAGCCATACAGATTGCAATGGTTGAACGATTGTGGTGAGGTCAGAGTTACACGCCAGGTGGTTATACCATTTTCTATTGGTAGGTATAAGGATGAGATCTTGTGCGATGTGGTACCTATGCAGGCAAGCCATATATTGTTGGGTAGGCCGTGGCAATATGATAGAAAGGTGCAACATGATGGGCTCAATAACCAGTACTCCTTCACTCATGAAGGACAGAAGCTTATACTCGCTCCTTTATCACCTCAAGAGGTATATGCCGATCACATAAAAATGCTGGAGAGGGAGAGGGAGGCTTCGGCCTTGGCTACAAAGGTGAGTGAGAGCTTGAGTTCTGTGGGAAAAATGAGAGAAAAGAGTGAGTTTGAGGGTAACAAGGCTGGAAAAGAATCAAGACTAGTTCAAGGAGGGAAGATGGAGAAAGAAGAGCCTAAAGTTCCAATGTCAACTTCCATAGAGATTCAAATTGAAGAGGAAGTTGTAATGCAATCATCTAATGTAGTTGTTCTTGAAAATTCCTGATGTGAACCAGCATGGGAAGCAAGGCAAGGATCCCTTGGAGCTACAACAAGGACCATTGACAAGGAATAAAGCAAGGAAGTACGGCGTTACTCTTGGATTGCATATTCAAGAATTTATTACAAGAGAGATGACTGAAATTGCTAGGGATAAGTGCGAGAAGGAACTTGAAGGTCATTCGAAGCTGATTACGTTGCTGAGTGTATGCATGGATGAAGCAGAAGCAAATTGAAGATTTGTAGCGCTCGCTACCATTATCAAAGTCGCGCTCGCGACATTCAGTTAGCCGAAGACACTTTTGTGTTTTGTGGAAGTTAATTTTGGAGCACATCATGGAGGAAGATAGTGGAGAATCAGCCCGAACCATAAGCAGGTTGTGGTTTCGTCCCTGAGGTTGTGGTTTCTGCTGGAACTATTGAGGCATACGAGAATGTGGTTGGTTTTTAAAGACTTGGCAGTTATTTTTGTTATTTTAGCTTGTTTCCCTGTTGGGATAGGAATTCTGACTTAGTCTTTGTTTTCCTTTTCCAACTAGGTTTAGGTTTTTGCCTTACACTATAAATAAGGCCTTAAATTCTTATATCAGACACTTTTTTTTGTTTTTTTTGACAAATTTAATTCAGATTTGCTTTATGCAAATTTCGGCCTTCTTTGAGAGAGCGAGAGTTTGCTTCTTTCATTGATTGCATCACGAATCAGACCAACTTATCAATTTCGATTGTGGCGTTCTTCTGATCCGTTCTACAAAATCCTTCCGTTATTAGTGTTCTAGCTTCGCTAAGCTTAGGGTGCTATAGAGGGTGGTTTATCCACGTTCTTGGAATCTATATCAGAGGTGCGACGGGGTTTGAGGACTAAGTGCCATAGGGTTCCGCGTCATTTGGTATCAAAGCCAACAACAGGTAAATCTTTATCTATCTGTCTTTCTAGGGCTGTGTTATATTTTCGTTTTTTTGGTATCTTAGTTTCGAATTTCGTTAGGGTTCATTGTCTTCAATTCGTTTCTGTTCAATTCGATTCCAATTGTTAGGTCCTGGATTGTCCATCCAAAATCATTGTGTTGCTTGCTATTTTGTTATTTGGCAATTCGGTTTCTTTTAGCAGCCATTATTTCCCTTCGAACTGAATCTGTTAGTGAATTTTTTTTGATACACACTCAAGAATTTCGTGTGGTGTTGCTTGAGACCCAAGCAAGGGGATAGTGAGAGCAAAAAAAAAAAAAAAAAAAAAAAAAAAAAAAAATTGCTCCAACAAAAAAAAAAAAAAATTTTCTTTTTAGTCTTGCTATTTAAGTATTAAGGATCAGTTCTAGGTGGGTTACAATTAAGTGAAAATTTTGCTTCAGATTTTTTTTCCACCATTGAGGGGCTGCTGTTCTTTTATTTCAAATTGTATAGTATAGTAGCATTCTTGGGGTGTCTTCAAACCAGCGTTTGGGGTAGAAGATTTAGGTCCATAAATCAGCTTACCAAGAGCGAGTTGGTTTTGATACATTCTGACCAGAATTGTCTATTTTATTGCCCTCTTGTTTCTATTTTGTTTTTGAGCTAGCGTTGAAATTCCATTACATTGCTGAGTATCATTTGTTTGTTTCGATACTTAGTTTTCAATCGTGTAGTGCAAACGTTCTTGTGCTGCCTCCGGATACTTGTCAAGTTGTCTTCTAGGTGTCTAGGGATTAGGATCCTACCTTTTTGAACGTACTTGGCAGATTGGTGAGTGAACCTTGGTTCTGAAGTGCAATCGAAGAATCAGCAATAGTGAGGTAAGAGCGAAACACTTGTGAATTCTTTCTTTCAGTTACTAATTGTTTCTTGTGAGTTTCTCTGTTGTGGTCATGACTAGTGGGAATGGTAAAGATGTTGCTTCAATTTCTAGCAATTTTGAGACATATATGCAGCAAAGTAATGAGAAGATGGAAGAGATGGCAAGAATGATGGCCACCCTACAAGAGAACATGAATCTAATGATGAGGGAGAGGGTACAACAGCCCGCACCTCCAGTGAGATTACCACAACGAATCTTACCAAGGGGAGGCGAAGAGGAGGTCATTAGGAGAGCAGCAAGAGGAGGTCGAGGTGATCAGGAAGAGGTGGCTGAAAACTACCAAATTGTGACTGACAATGACCTTAGTTCCATCAAGATGAAGGTACCCGAATTTAAAGGGAATAACAATGCGGAAGAATACATTGAATGGGAGCGAAAGGTGGAACAAATTTTTGAGTGTCATAATTACTCAGAAGAAAAGAAGTCCCATATCGCAGCCGTGGAATTTAGGGGATATGCTACATTCTGGTGGGATCAACTCAAGTCTAGTAGAAGAGGAAAAGGATTGCGACCCGTGCCGGAGTGGGAGGCCTTGAAAGACTTAATGAGAATAAGGTTTGTTCCTTCTCATTACTATAGGGATTTGTATAATAGGTTGGCAAGACTGGTCCAAGGTGGTAAGAGTGTTGAAGAATACCACAAGGAGATGGAGATGACCATGGCCAGGGCTGACATTGAGGAGGATGAACACAGGCTAATGTCCAGATTTCTGGGAGGTCTAAATTCCAACATTGCAAGTGAGCTGGAAATGTATGATTACAATTCCATGGAAGAGTTAGTTGAGAAGGCCATGAAGATTGAAAGGAAAATCAAGAACAAGAGCTCCACCAAATATGGGAAGTTCCAGAATGTGGGAGGAAGTAGTTCAACCTTTAAGGGGTCTTCAAATGATTTGCCCTCAAAAGGTGGAGATTTCAAGAATTCCTTCCAAAGGAGCAATCCTCCACCTACAAGTGGAAAAGGGATGAATGGAGGTTCAAATAAGCAGCAGTCAGGTATTCCTAATACTACTCCTAGTAGAAATATTAAGTGTTTCAAATGTTTAGGAAATGGGCATATTGCATCTCAATGTCCAAATAGGAGAGTTATGATTGCTACTGATGATGGGGGTTTAGTTTCTGATTCTGACCATAGTGATGGTGATAATAATGATATGAATGATATGCTTGATGATGTTGATGAGTGTGAAGAAGAAGTTGAGAATGCGTTGGTTGCTGAACGTGGTGATATGTTAGTTGCTAGGCGTGCTTTGAATATGCAAGTGAAAGAAGAAGGTCTAGAGCAACGAGATAACATATTTTATACTAGATGTTTAGTTGAGGGTAAAGTTTGTATGCTCATCATTGACAGTGGTAGTTGCACCAATGCTGCAAGTGAGACAATGGTGGAGAAGCTGAAATTGACTTGTTTAAAACATCCACATCCATATCGACTACAATGGTTTAATGATAGTGGAGAGGTGAAGGTTACTAAACAAGTGAAGATACCATTCTCTATAGGCTGGTATAAAGATGGAGTGTTGTGTGATGTAGTTCCTATGCAAGCTGGCCATATGTTGTTAGGAAGACCATGGCAATTTGATAGGAAGGCGCAGCATGATGGGTATTCAAATAGGTACACATTTACCTATGAAGGAAAGCTGGTTACTCTTGTACCATTATCACCGTTGGAGGTGTATGAAGATCATCGGAAGATGCATGAAAAAGCAAAGCAAGATTCGACCAAAAGGGGTGCTACTTTAAAAATTAAGGGAAGTGCGAGAGAACATGATAAGGAGAGTGAATGTGAGAAGAAATTGGGAAAGGAGGCCAGAAAAGAAAATAATCAAATAAATGGCCCATTGGTGAGAGAAAACCAAGGAAAGGTGAAACAAACTTTTTATGCGAAACCAAGAGAGCTTAAATTTGCGATATCTAACGAGCAGCCGTTATTGCTCATTAGATATAAAGAAACTTTGTTTACTAATGTTGATGTTTCACTTGACCATTTGCCTTCTAGTCTTGTGTCTATGTTGCAGGATTTTCAAGATGTGTTTCCAGAGGAGCTGCCTAGTGGTTTACCGCCATTAAGGGGAGTTGAACACCAAATCGACTTCATACCTGGTTCGACGATTCCAAATAGACCAGCATATCGAAGTAACCCAATGGAGACCAAGGAGATGCAACGACAAGTGGAGGAGCTGTTGGAGAAAGGCTTGATTAGAGAGAGCTTAAGCCCTTGTGCCGTTCCTGTTTTGCTGGTACCAAAGAAAGATGGCACGTGGAGGCTGTGTGTCGATTGTAGGGCTGTAAATAAGATCACGGTGAAGTATCGACATCCCATTCCACGACTTGACGACATGTTGGACGAGTTACATGGTGCAAGGTATTTTACTAAAATTGATCTTATGAGTGGATATCATCAAATTCGTATGAAACCTGGGGATGAGTGGAAAACAGCTTTTAAAACAAAATATGGCCTATATGAGTGGTTAGTAATGCCTTTTGGGTTGTCTAATGCACCGAGTACATTTATGAGATTAATGAACCATGTTTTGAGAGCTTATTTGGGCAGATTTGTTGTTGTTTATTTTGATGACATTCTGATCTATAGTAAGACATTAGATGAGCATTTAGAGCATGTTAGGATAGTGTTGGAAGCTTTGAGAACAGAAAACTTATATGCCAAGCTTAAGAAATGCACATTTTGCATGGATAGGCTTGTTTTTCTTGGCTTTGTTGTGAGTGCACAGGGATTAGAAGTTGATGAAGAGAAAGTGAAAGCTATAAAGGAATGGCCTGTTCCTAAGAATGTGACTGAAGTGAGGAGCTTCCATGGGCTAGCAAGTTTCTATAGAAGATTCGTGAAGGATTTTTCTACCATTGCAGCACCACTCACTAGCATTATCAAAAAGGAGGTTGGATTTCAGTGGGGAGAAGAGCAGCAAAAGGCGTTTGAGAATTTGAAAGGGAAGTTGACATCTGCACCTGTCTTAGCTTTGCCTAATTTTGATTCAATTTTTGAGATTGAATGTGATGCTTCTGGTGTAGGTATTGGGGCTGTGCTGATGCAAGAGAAGAAGCCAATAGCATATTTTAGTGAAAAACTCAATGGTGCACAACTGAGTTATTCTACATATGACAAGGAGTTACATGCTTTGGTGAGGGCGTTGGACGTGTGGGAGCATTACTTGCTGCCAAAGGAGTTCGTGATTTATACTGACCATGAATCCCTCAAGCATTTGAAGGGCCAAGGTAAGTTGAACAAACGGCATGGTAAGTGGATCGAACGAATTGAGAGATTTCCATATGTGATTAAGTACAAGCAAGGTAAAGATAACGTTGTTGCTGATGCGTTGTCTAGGAGATATACATTACTTTCTGTTTTGAGTTCTAAGTTGCTTGGATTTGAGTATATTAAGAATTTGTATGTTGGTGATGTTGATTTTGGCAATGTTTATGTTGCATGTGAACAAGGAGCTTTTAATTCATTTTATAGGCATGAGGGATATTTATTTAAGGGAAATAAATTATGTGTGCCCAGATGTTCCATGCGTGAATTGCTTGTTTTGGAATCTCATTGTGGTGGTTTAATGGGGCATTTTGGTGTGTCTAAGACTTATGATATTCTGTTTGAGCATTTTTATTGGCCATCTATGCGTAAGGATGTTGGGAAGTTATGTTCTGCTTGTATTGCATGTAGACAGGCGAAATCTAAGTCTATGCCTCATGGTCTTTATATGCCATTGCCTGTACCTAGTTCTCCTTGGATTGATATTAGCATGGATTTTGTGCTTGGTTTGCCTAGAACTAAGAGAGGTAGAGATAGTATTTTTGTGGTGGTTGATAGGTTTAGTAAGATGGCACATTTCATTGCATGTCATAAAGCTGATGATGCGAAAGTTGTTGCTGATTTGTTCTTTCGCAATGTTGTGCGCTTACATGGAGTGCCTCGGACTATTGTGTCTGATAGGGATACAAAGTTCTTGTCCCATTTTTGGCGTGTTTTGTGGAGTAGACTAGGAACTAAGCTTTTATTCTCTACTACTTGTCATCCACAAACAGATGGGCAAACTGAAGTTGTGAATCGTACTCTTGGTACGTTATTGCGATCTATAGTGGGTAAGAATTTGGCTACTTGGGAAGATTGTTTACCTTTTATTGAATTTGCTTATAATCGTTCTATTCATTCTTCTACAGGTTATTCGCCATTTGAGCTAGTTTATGGCTTTAATCCACTAACTGTTCTTGATCTTTTGCCATTACCTTCTAATGAACTTGTAAGTTTAGATGGAGAGAAGAAAGCTGACTTGGTGAAAGCTTTGCATGAGAAAGCACGAGCTAACATGGAGAAAAAGAACAAGACGTATGCTGATATTGCGAATAGGGGTCGCAAGAAGATGGTGTTTGCTCCTGGAGAGTGGGTTTGGGTGCATTTTCGCAAGGAGAGGTTCCCACATCAAAGGAAGAATAAGCTGGATGCGCGTGATTTGAGGACAAATCTTTTTAAAGAAGGGGAGAATGATGTGAACCAGCATGGGAAGCAAGGCAAGGATCCCTTGGAGCTACAACAAGGACCATTGACAAGGAATAAAGCAAGGAAGTACGGCGTTACTCTTGGATTGCATATTCAAGAATTTATTACAAGAGAGATGACTGAAATTGCTAGGGATAAGTGCGAGAAGGAACTTGAAGGTCATTCGAAGCTGATTACGTTGCTGAGTGTATGCATGGATGAAGCAGAAGCAAATTGAAGATTTGTAGCGCTCGCTACCATTATCAAAGTCGCGCTCGCGACATTCAGTTAGCCGAAGACACTTTTGTGTTTTGTGGAAGTTAATTTTGGAGCACATCATGGAGGAAGATAGTGGAGAATCAGCCCGAACCATAAGCAGGTTGTGGTTTCGTCCCTGAGGTTGTGGTTTCTGCTGGAACTATTGAGGCATACGAGAATGTGGTTGGTTTTTAAAGACTTGGCAGTTATTTTTGTTATTTTAGCTTGTTTCCCTGTTGGGATAGGAATTCTGACTTAGTATTTGTTTTCCTTTTCCAACTAGGTTTAGGTTTTTGCCTTACACTATAAATAAGGCCTTAAATTCTTATATCAGACACTTTTTTTTGTTTTTTGACAAATTTAATTCAGATTTGCTTTATGCAAATTTCGGCCTTCTTTGAGAGAGTGAGAGTTTGCTTCTTTCATTGATTGCATCACGAATCAGACCAACTTATCAATTTCGATTGTGGCGTTCTTCTGATCCGTTCTACAAATCCTTCCGTTATTAGTGTTCTAGCTTCGCTAAGCTTAGGGTGCTATAGAGGGTGGTTTA
>NC_035172.2:24976220-24999340 GCF_001659605.2 Manihot esculenta | reverse complement strand
TCTGTTTTGAGTTCTAAGTTGCTTGGATTTGAGTATATTAAGAATTTGTATGTTGGTGATGTTGATTTTGGCAATGTTTATGTTGCATGTGAACAAGGAGCTTTTAATTCATTTTATAGGCATGAGGGATATTTATTTAAGGGAAATAAATTATGTGTGCCCAGATGTTCCATGCGTGAATTGCTTGTTTTGGAATCTCATTGTGGTGGTTTAATGGGGCATTTTGGTGTGTCTAAGACTTATGATATTCTGTTTGAGCATTTTTATTGGCCATCTATGCGTAAGGATGTTGGGAAGTTATGTTCTGCTTGTATTGCATGTAGACAGGCGAAATCTAAGTCTATGCCTCATGGTCTTTATATGCCATTGCCTGTACCTAGTTCTCCTTGGATTGATATTAGCATGGATTTTGTGCTTGGTTTGCCTAGAACTAAGAGAGGTAGAGATAGTATTTTTGTGGTGGTTGATAGGTTTAGTAAGATGGCACATTTCATTGCATGTCATAAAGCTGATGATGCGAAAGTTGTTGCTGATTTGTTCTTTCGCAATGTTGTGCGCTTACATGGAGTGCCTCGGACTATTGTGTCTGATAGGGATACAAAGTTCTTGTCCCATTTTTGGCGTGTTTTGTGGAGTAGACTAGGAACTAAGCTTTTATTCTCTACTACTTGTCATCCACAAACAGATGGGCAAACTGAAGTTGTGAATCGTACTCTTGGTACGTTATTGCGATCTATAGTGGGTAAGAATTTGGCTACTTGGGAAGATTGTTTACCTTTTATTGAATTTGCTTATAATCGTTCTATTCATTCTTCTACAGGTTATTCGCCATTTGAGCTAGTTTATGGCTTTAATCCACTAACTGTTCTTGATCTTTTGCCATTACCTTCTAATGAACTTGTAAGTTTAGATGGAGAGAAGAAAGCTGACTTGGTGAAAGCTTTGCATGAGAAAGCACGAGCTAACATGGAGAAAAAGAACAAGACGTATGCTGATATTGCGAATAGGGGTCGCAAGAAGATGGTGTTTGCTCCTGGAGAGTGGGTTTGGGTGCATTTTCGCAAGGAGAGGTTCCCACATCAAAGGAAGAATAAGCTGGATGCGCGTGATTTGAGGACAAATCTTTTTAAAGAAGGGGAGAATGATGTGAACCAGCATGGGAAGCAAGGCAAGGATCCCTTGGAGCTACAACAAGGACCATTGACAAGGAATAAAGCAAGGAAGTACGGCGTTACTCTTGGATTGCATATTCAAGAATTTATTACAAGAGAGATGACTGAAATTGCTAGGGATAAGTGCGAGAAGGAACTTGAAGGTCATTCGAAGCTGATTACGTTGCTGAGTGTATGCATGGATGAAGCAGAAGCAAATTGAAGATTTGTAGCGCTCGCTACCATTATCAAAGTCGCGCTCGCGACATTCAGTTAGCCGAAGACACTTTTGTGTTTTGTGGAAGTTAATTTTGGAGCACATCATGGAGGAAGATAGTGGAGAATCAGCCCGAACCATAAGCAGGTTGTGGTTTCGTCCCTGAGGTTGTGGTTTCTGCTGGAACTATTGAGGCATACGAGAATGTGGTTGGTTTTTAAAGACTTGGCAGTTATTTTTGTTATTTTAGCTTGTTTCCCTGTTGGGATAGGAATTCTGACTTAGTCTTTGTTTTCCTTTTCCAACTAGGTTTAGGTTTTTGCCTTACACTATAAATAAGGCCTTAAATTCTTATATCAGACACTTTTTTTTGTTTTTTTGACAAATTTAATTCAGATTTGCTTTATGCAAATTTCGGCCTTCTTTGAGAGAGCGAGAGTTTGCTTCTTTCATTGATTGCATCACGAATCAGACCAACTTATCAATTTCGATTGTGGCGTTCTTCTGATCCGTTCTACAAAATCCTTCCGTTATTAGTGTTCTAGCTTCGCTAAGCTTAGGGTGCTATAGAGGGTGGTTTATCCACGTTCTTGGAATCTATATCAGAGGTGCGACGGGGTTTGAGGACTAAGTGCCATAGGGTTCCGCGTCAATTCCATTAATGAGCTTATAGAAGAGGTTGTGAATGATGGTGGACATGGGGAGCACATGATTGATGAGGTGGAGGAGGTGAATAAGACTGTTTTGGAAGTTGTAGAGGAGAATGGGTCACATCCACATGATCTTTCTATGACTAATATTTTTATGTCTAGTTCATTTGTTCTTGATGTGCAGGTTGTTGATGAAAACATCCATGATGAAAGTTTTATACTATTTCCACCTATTCAAAAGGAGGTCTTTGAAGATACATGGGTGCCTAAAGCTTTCCTTCTTGACATAAATATCAGCAAGATTCGAGGACGAATCTTTTCTAAAGAAAGAGGGAATGATACGGATCCAATAGGACAAATTTCTAACAATGGTGTGGAGCAAACTTATATCATTCCAATGGATCCAAGAGTAGTTCAAAATCATATTCATATAATCCATATATATTTGGGGCGTGCTTCAACTCATATGGGACAGATTTGGTGCAACACTTGCAATCATAGGTTTAGGGAGCCTAATCAAACCTATGGGCTAAAACTACACAAAGGGAAGCCTAAAGTGAAGATCAAGTAAGGC
Organism: Manihot esculenta; assembly: GCF_001659605.2. Lineage (NCBI taxonomy): Eukaryota > Viridiplantae > Streptophyta > Magnoliopsida > Malpighiales > Euphorbiaceae > Manihot > Manihot esculenta. Next base: position 24,996,748 of record NC_035172.2, on the reverse strand, counting down.
TTTTGTGAAGATTCAGTTTTGTTATGGTGGGCTTGCTATATTTTTATTATTTGAACACTTATTTTATTTTAGCTTTGTTTGGGCTTGTATTCTGGCCATATTTTATCTTTTAAGTTTTAGAGTGTTGGGCCATGTTTTGGGCTTGTGTTTTAATACTTATGTGTTATTTTAGTGTGTGATTGGGCTTGGGCCTTATGTGTTTAAGTCAGGCCCAAGAAGAGTATCTTAGGGTTTTATTTGTTTTTCTCCTTACTATATAAGGATAAGAAACAATTGTAAGAGATAGCTTTTAATCAAACTTTACAGAATTATTTTCATGCCTTTGGCGTGTATTGCTTTGAGTGAGAGTGAGGATTTGCTTTCATCAATTGCACCAGGAATCTCGATTAACTTATCAACTATTTGTTGTGGCGTTTGTCAGATTCTCATCTAAATCCTTCAATCATTGGTGTTTCAGCTTCTCTAAGTGTGGGGTGCCATAGGAGGTGGGTTTATCAGATCTTTGGATTCCATATCTACTTGTACGTGTGGGTTTGAGGCTTGTGCCATAGGGTTCCGCGTCAGTTGGTATCAGAGCCAAAGTGAGGTAAATTCTTATTTATCTTAGGATCTAGGGTTTTTGAGTTTTTCTTGTCTTTCTTGTTATTTTCGGTGAAAGCTTGTGTGTCCATGGCTGCACCATCTTGATTATTAGTCATAAAAAAAATTGAAATAAAAAAAAAACGAAAATCAAAAACAAAAACGAAAAGAAAAAGAATTGCCTTTGCTATAGTTATCTTGATCTGGCCGAAATTGTGATATCCTTCCTTTTTCATCTATATTTTCTTACCTATCTCAATTGATTGCTGTCGTTTATGGGAATCAATTTTGAATTTTGAATTTTGAATTGGGTTGAACCCAAATTAGGAGACAAAAGAAATCTGCCTAATTCTTTAAGGTGCACATTTAAGGAAACTGGATCTAAATCGATTTGGTGTCAAATCCTTTTTTTTTAATGCCCATTTTCGTCCATGTTTCTGATCTGAGAGAAATTTATTTTTTTTTTTTTCTGATTCTATTTGTGGTGTTTTGATACTTGCCTTTTTGGGTAGATTTAAGTAGATCCATATTTAATTTGCGTTGAAGTGAATTAAATTCAAACTTTTGTCCAGATTCGTCTTTATTTCAATTCAAAGTTTCTTTTTGGTTTAAGCTTGCTTTTACTTCCTTGACATTGCTGGAGTATTGTTTGCTTGTGTCTATACTCTAGGTAATATTTTTCAAGTAGCACAAAACCTAGTTCATGTGTTACTTTCCAAATTGTCAGTGTCTTCTTTCTAGTTTTTGCGCGCTTCCTTCTTTCTTTAGGTTTTCTTTTTTGTTTCATTAAACGCACCTTGTGGTTAGTTGGTTGACCTTAGTTTCTGAAGTGCAATTGAAGAATCAGCAAAAGAGTGGTAAGTGTGCAAACACTTGAGTTCTTTCTTTTCTAACACAATATTTGCTAGTTCTCTTTGTTCTTTGTTGATTTAAGGTAGGATGAGTAAAGATCAGAATGTCTCACCAGCGTCCACTTCTACAAGAATACCTCAAAGAACTCATAATTGCAATAATGACTGTGATGATTCGGATGTGTCTGTTAATAATGTGTTGCTTGCTGCACATTGTGAGATGCTTGTTGCTAGGCGTGCTCTGAATATGCAGGTTAAGGAAGAAAGCCTGGAACAACGGGAAAACATATTTCACACTAGGTGTTTGGTTAATGGAAAAGTGTGTACTGTCATTATTGATGGAGGTAGTTGTGCAAATGTGGCTAGTGTGTATATGGTGGAGAAATTGGGCTTGGCTTCTATTAAACACCCTAAGCCATACAGATTGCAATGGTTGAACGATTGTGGTGAGGTCAGAGTTACACGCCAGGTGGTTATACCATTTTCTATTGGTAGGTATAAGGATGAGATCTTGTGCGATGTGGTACCTATGCAGGCAAGCCATATATTGTTGGGTAGGCCGTGGCAATATGATAGAAAGGTGCAACATGATGGGCTCAATAACCAGTACTCCTTCACTCATGAAGGACAGAAGCTTATACTCGCTCCTTTATCACCTCAAGAGGTATATGCCGATCACATAAAAATGCTGGAGAGGGAGAGGGAGGCTTCGGCCTTGGCTACAAAGGTGAGTGAGAGCTTGAGTTCTGTGGGAAAAATGAGAGAAAAGAGTGAGTTTGAGGGTAACAAGGCTGGAAAAGAATCAAGACTAGTTCAAGGAGGGAAGATGGAGAAAGAAGAGCCTAAAGTTCCAATGTCAACTTCCATAGAGATTCAAATTGAAGAGGAAGTTGTAATGCAATCATCTAATGTAGTTGTTCTTGAAAATTCCTGATGTGAACCAGCATGGGAAGCAAGGCAAGGATCCCTTGGAGCTACAACAAGGACCATTGACAAGGAATAAAGCAAGGAAGTACGGCGTTACTCTTGGATTGCATATTCAAGAATTTATTACAAGAGAGATGACTGAAATTGCTAGGGATAAGTGCGAGAAGGAACTTGAAGGTCATTCGAAGCTGATTACGTTGCTGAGTGTATGCATGGATGAAGCAGAAGCAAATTGAAGATTTGTAGCGCTCGCTACCATTATCAAAGTCGCGCTCGCGACATTCAGTTAGCCGAAGACACTTTTGTGTTTTGTGGAAGTTAATTTTGGAGCACATCATGGAGGAAGATAGTGGAGAATCAGCCCGAACCATAAGCAGGTTGTGGTTTCGTCCCTGAGGTTGTGGTTTCTGCTGGAACTATTGAGGCATACGAGAATGTGGTTGGTTTTTAAAGACTTGGCAGTTATTTTTGTTATTTTAGCTTGTTTCCCTGTTGGGATAGGAATTCTGACTTAGTCTTTGTTTTCCTTTTCCAACTAGGTTTAGGTTTTTGCCTTACACTATAAATAAGGCCTTAAATTCTTATATCAGACACTTTTTTTTGTTTTTTTGACAAATTTAATTCAGATTTGCTTTATGCAAATTTCGGCCTTCTTTGAGAGAGCGAGAGTTTGCTTCTTTCATTGATTGCATCACGAATCAGACCAACTTATCAATTTCGATTGTGGCGTTCTTCTGATCCGTTCTACAAAATCCTTCCGTTATTAGTGTTCTAGCTTCGCTAAGCTTAGGGTGCTATAGAGGGTGGTTTATCCACGTTCTTGGAATCTATATCAGAGGTGCGACGGGGTTTGAGGACTAAGTGCCATAGGGTTCCGCGTCATTTGGTATCAAAGCCAACAACAGGTAAATCTTTATCTATCTGTCTTTCTAGGGCTGTGTTATATTTTCGTTTTTTTGGTATCTTAGTTTCGAATTTCGTTAGGGTTCATTGTCTTCAATTCGTTTCTGTTCAATTCGATTCCAATTGTTAGGTCCTGGATTGTCCATCCAAAATCATTGTGTTGCTTGCTATTTTGTTATTTGGCAATTCGGTTTCTTTTAGCAGCCATTATTTCCCTTCGAACTGAATCTGTTAGTGAATTTTTTTTGATACACACTCAAGAATTTCGTGTGGTGTTGCTTGAGACCCAAGCAAGGGGATAGTGAGAGCAAAAAAAAAAAAAAAAAAAAAAAAAAAAAAAAAAAAATTGCTCCAACAAAAAAGAAAAAAAAATTTTCTTTTTAGTCTTGCTATTTAAGTATTAAGGATCAGTTCTAGGTGGGTTACAATTAAGTGAAAATTTTGCTTCAGATTTTTTTTCCACCATTGAGGGGCTGCTGTTCTTTTATTTCAAATTGTATAGTATAGTAGCATTCTTGGGGTGTCTTCAAACCAGCGTTTGGGGTAGAAGATTTAGGTCCATAAATCAGCTTACCAAGAGCGAGTTGGTTTTGATACATTCTGACCAGAATTGTCTATTTTATTGCCCTCTTGTTTCTATTTTGTTTTTGAGCTAGCGTTGAAATTCCATTACATTGCTGAGTATCATTTGTTTGTTTCGATACTTAGTTTTCAATCGTGTAGTGCAAACGTTCTTGTGCTGCCTCCGGATACTTGTCAAGTTGTCTTCTAGGTGTCTAGGGATTAGGATCCTACCTTTTTGAACGTACTTGGCAGATTGGTGAGTGAACCTTGGTTCTGAAGTGCAATCGAAGAATCAGCAATAGTGAGGTAAGAGCGAAACACTTGTGAATTCTTTCTTTCAGTTACTAATTGTTTCTTGTGAGTTTCTCTGTTGTGGTCATGACTAGTGGGAATGGTAAAGATGTTGCTTCAATTTCTAGCAATTTTGAGACATATATGCAGCAAAGTAATGAGAAGATGGAAGAGATGGCAAGAATGATGGCCACCCTACAAGAGAACATGAATCTAATGATGAGGGAGAGGGTACAACAGCCCGCACCTCCAGTGAGATTACCACAACGAATCTTACCAAGGGGAGGCGAAGAGGAGGTCATTAGGAGAGCAGCAAGAGGAGGTCGAGGTGATCAGGAAGAGGTGGCTGAAAACTACCAAATTGTGACTGACAATGACCTTAGTTCCATCAAGATGAAGGTACCCGAATTTAAAGGGAATAACAATGCGGAAGAATACATTGAATGGGAGCGAAAGGTGGAACAAATTTTTGAGTGTCATAATTACTCAGAAGAAAAGAAGTCCCATATCGCAGCCGTGGAATTTAGGGGATATGCTACATTCTGGTGGGATCAACTCAAGTCTAGTAGAAGAGGAAAAGGATTGCGACCCGTGCCGGAGTGGGAGGCCTTGAAAGACTTAATGAGAATAAGGTTTGTTCCTTCTCATTACTATAGGGATTTGTATAATAGGTTGGCAAGACTGGTCCAAGGTGGTAAGAGTGTTGAAGAATACCACAAGGAGATGGAGATGACCATGGCCAGGGCTGACATTGAGGAGGATGAACACAGGCTAATGTCCAGATTTCTGGGAGGTCTAAATTCCAACATTGCAAGTGAGCTGGAAATGTATGATTACAATTCCATGGAAGAGTTAGTTGAGAAGGCCATGAAGATTGAAAGGAAAATCAAGAACAAGAGCTCCACCAAATATGGGAAGTTCCAGAATGTGGGAGGAAGTAGTTCAACCTTTAAGGGGTCTTCAAATGATTTGCCCTCAAAAGGTGGAGATTTCAAGAATTCCTTCCAAAGGAGCAATCCTCCACCTACAAGTGGAAAAGGGATGAATGGAGGTTCAAATAAGCAGCAGTCAGGTATTCCTAATACTACTCCTAGTAGAAATATTAAGTGTTTCAAATGTTTAGGAAATGGGCATATTGCATCTCAATGTCCAAATAGGAGAGTTATGATTGCTACTGATGATGGGGGTTTAGTTTCTGATTCTGACCATAGTGATGGTGATAATAATGATATGAATGATATGCTTGATGATGTTGATGAGTGTGAAGAAGAAGTTGAGAATGCGTTGGTTGCTGAACGTGGTGATATGTTAGTTGCTAGGCGTGCTTTGAATATGCAAGTGAAAGAAGAAGGTCTAGAGCAACGAGATAACATATTTTATACTAGATGTTTAGTTGAGGGTAAAGTTTGTATGCTCATCATTGACAGTGGTAGTTGCACCAATGCTGCAAGTGAGACAATGGTGGAGAAGCTGAAATTGACTTGTTTAAAACATCCACATCCATATCGACTACAATGGTTTAATGATAGTGGAGAGGTGAAGGTTACTAAACAAGTGAAGATACCATTCTCTATAGGCTGGTATAAAGATGGAGTGTTGTGTGATGTAGTTCCTATGCAAGCTGGCCATATGTTGTTAGGAAGACCATGGCAATTTGATAGGAAGGCGCAGCATGATGGGTATTCAAATAGGTACACATTTACCTATGAAGGAAAGCTGGTTACTCTTGTACCATTATCACCGTTGGAGGTGTATGAAGATCATCGGAAGATGCATGAAAAAGCAAAGCAAGATTCGACCAAAAGGGGTGCTACTTTAAAAATTAAGGGAAGTGCGAGAGAACATGATAAGGAGAGTGAATGTGAGAAGAAATTGGGAAAGGAGGCCAGAAAAGAAAATAATCAAATAAATGGCCCATTGGTGAGAGAAAACCAAGGAAAGGTGAAACAAACTTTTTATGCGAAACCAAGAGAGCTTAAATTTGCGATATCTAACGAGCAGCCGTTATTGCTCATTAGATATAAAGAAACTTTGTTTACTAATGTTGATGTTTCACTTGACCATTTGCCTTCTAGTCTTGTGTCTATGTTGCAGGATTTTCAAGATGTGTTTCCAGAGGAGCTGCCTAGTGGTTTACCGCCATTAAGGGGAGTTGAACACCAAATCGACTTCATACCTGGTTCGACGATTCCAAATAGACCAGCATATCGAAGTAACCCAATGGAGACCAAGGAGATGCAACGACAAGTGGAGGAGCTGTTGGAGAAAGGCTTGATTAGAGAGAGCTTAAGCCCTTGTGCCGTTCCTGTTTTGCTGGTACCAAAGAAAGATGGCACGTGGAGGATGTGTGTCGATTGTAGGGCTGTAAATAAGATCACGGTGAAGTATCGACATCCCATTCCACGACTTGACGACATGTTGGACGAGTTACATGGTGCAAGGTATTTTACTAAAATTGATCTTATGAGTTGACGCGGAACCCTATGGCACAAGCCTCAAACCCACACGCACAAGTAGATATGGAATCCAAAGATCTGATAAACCCACCTCCTATGGCACCCCACACTTAGAGAAGCTGAAACACCAATGATTGAAGGATTTAGATGAGAATCTGACAAACGCCACAACAAATAGTTGATAAGTTAATCGAGATTCCTGGTGCAATTGATGAAAGCAAATCCTCACTCTCACTCAAAGCAATACACGCCAAAGGCATGAAAATAATTCTGATAATTTGATTTCAAAGCTGTCTCTTACAATTGTTTCTTATCCTTATATAGTAAGGAGAAGAACAATTAAAACCCTAAGACACTCTTCTTGGGCCTGACTTAAACACATAAGGCCCAAGCCCAATCTCATACTAAAATAACACATAAGTATTAAAACATAAGCCCACAACATGGCCCAACACTCTAAAACTTAAAAGATAAAATATGGCCAAAATACAAGCCCAAACAAAACTAAAATAAAACAAGTGTTTAAATAATAAAACTAGCAAGCCCATCATAACAAAGTTCAATCTTCACAAAAGCCTTACTTGATCTTCACTTTAGGCTTTCCTTTATGTAGTTTTAGCCCATAGGTTTGATTAGGCTCCCTCAACCTATGATTGCAAGTGTTGCACCAAATCTGTCCCATATGAATTAAAGCACGCCCCAAATATATATGGATTATATGAATATGATTTTGAACTACTCTTGGATCCATTGGAATGATATAAGTTTGCTCCACACCATTGTTAGAAATTTGTCCTATTGGATCCGTATCATTCCCTCTTTCTTTAGAAAAGATTCGTCCTCGAATCTTGCTGATATTTGTGTCAAGAAGGAAAGCTTTAGGCACCCATGTATCTTCAAAGACCTCCTTTTGAATAGGTGGAAATAGTATAAAACTTTCATCATGGATGTTTTCATCAACAACCTGCACATCAAGAACAAATGAACTAGACATAAAAATATTAGTCATAGAAATATCATGTGGATGTGACCCATTCTCCTCTACAACTTCCAAAACAGTCTTATTCACCTCCTCCACCTCATCAATCATGTGCTCCCCATGTCCACCATCATTCACAACCTCTTCTATAAGCTCATTAATGGAATTTTCTAGAACAACTACATTAGATGCATGCATTACAACTTCCTCTTCAATTTGAATCTCTATGGAAGTTGACATTGGTACTTTAGCCTCTTCTTTCTCCATCTTCCCTCCTTGAACTAGTCTTGATTCTTTTCCAGCCTTGTTACCCTCAAACTCACTCTTTTCTCTCATTTTTTCCACAGAACTCAAGCTCTCACTCACCTTTGTAGCCAAGGCCGAAGCCTCCCTCTCCCTCTCCAGCATTTTTATGTGATCGGCATATACCTCTTGAGGTGATAAAGGAGCGAGTATAAGCTTCTGTCCTTCATGAGTGAAGGAGTACTTGTTATTGAGCCCATCATGTTGCACCTTTCTATCATATTGCCACGGCCTACCCAACAATATATGGCTTGCCTGCATAGGTACCACATCGCACAAGATCTCATCCTTATACCTACCAATAGAAAATGGTATAACCACCTGGCGTGTAACTCTGACCTCACCACAATCGTTCAACCATTGCAATCTGTATGGCTTAGGGTGTTTAATAGAAGCCAAGCCCAATTTCTCCACCATATACACACTAGCCACATTTGCACAACTACCTCCATCAATAATGACAGTACACACTTTTCCATTAACCAAACACCTAGTGTGAAATATGTTTTCCCGTTGTTTCAGGCTTTCTTCCTTAACCTGCATATTCAGAGCACGCCTAGCAACAAGCATCTCACAATGTGCAGCAAGCAACACATTATTAACAAACACATCCGAATCATCACAGTCATTATTGCAATTATGAGTTCTTTGAGGTATTCTTGTAGAAGTGGATGCTGGTGAGACATTCTGATCTTTACTCATCCTACCTTTAATCAACAAAGAACAAAGAGAACTAGCAAATATTGTGTTAGAAAAGAAAGAACTCAAGTGTTTGCACACTTACCATTCTTTTGCTGATTCTTCAATTGCACTTCAGAAACTAAGGTCAACCAACTAACCACAAGGTGCGTTTAATGAAACAAAAAAAGAAAACCTAAAGAAAGAACGAAGCGCGCAAAAACTAGAAAGAAGACACTGACAATTTGGAAAGTAACACACGAACTAGGTTTTGTGCTACTTGAAAATATCACCTAGAGTATAGACCCAAGCAAACAATACTCCAGCAATGTCAAGGAAATAAAAACAAGCTTAAACCAAAAAGGAAACTTAGAATTCAAATAAAAACGAATCTGGAAAAAATTGAATTTAATTCACCTCAAAGTAAATTAAATATGGATCTATTTAAATCTACCCAAAAAGGCAAGTATCAAGACCCACAAATAGAAACAGGAAAAAAATTCAATAGGCAGATTGCTTTTGTCTCCTAATCTGGATTCAACCCAAATCAAAATTCAAAATTTAAAATTGATTCCCATAAACTACAGCAATCAATTGAGATAGGTAAGGACATATAGATGAAAAAGGAAGGAGATCACAATTTCGGCCAGATCAAGATAACTATGGCAAAGGCAATTCTTTTTCTTTTTCTTTTTCTTTTTCTTTCTGATTTTCGTTTTTTTTTTTTTTTTTTTTTTTTTTTTTTGGATTTTGAATTTTTCTTCCAAAACAGGTTATGTGATAATTTATCAAGAAGGTGCAGCCATGAATACACAAGCTTTCACTGAAATCAACAAGGAAGAAAAAAGGAAAACTCAAAAACCCCTAGATCCTAAGATAAATAAGAATTTACCTCACTTTGGCTCTGATACCAACTGACGCGGAACCCTATGGCACAAGCCTCAAACCCACACGCACAAGTAGATATGGAATCCAAAGATCTGATAAACCCACCTCCTATGGCACCCCACACTTAGAGAAGCTGAAACACCAATGATTGAAGGATTTAGATGAGAATCTGACAAACGCCACAACAAATAGTTGATAAGTTAATCGAGATTCCTGGTGCAATTGATGAAAGCAAATCCTCACTCTCACTCAAAGCAATACACGCCAAAGGCATGAAAATAATTCTGATAATTTGATTTCAAAGCTGTCTCTTACAATTGTTTCTTATCCTTATATAGTAAGGAGAAGAACAATTAAAACCCTAAGACACTCTTCTTGGGCCTGACTTAAACACATAAGGCCCAAGCCCAATCTCATACTAAAATAACACATAAGTATTAAAACATAAGCCCACAACATGGCCCAACACTCTAAAACTTAAAAGATAAAATATGGCCAAAATACAAGCCCAAACAAAACTAAAATAAAACAAGTGTTTAAATAATAAAACTAGCAAGCCCATCATAACAAAGTTCAATCTTCACAAAAGCCTTACTTGATCTTCACTTTAGGCTTTCCTTTATGTAGTTTTAGCCCATAGGTTTGATTAGGCTCCCTCAACCTATGATTGCAAGTGTTGCACCAAATCTGTCCCATATGAATTAAAGCACGCCCCAAATATATATGGATTATATGAATATGATTTTGAACTACTCTTGGATCCATTGGAATGATATAAGTTTGCTCCACACCATTGTTAGAAATTTGTCCTATTGGATCCGTATCAGTGGGTTTATCAGATCTTTGGATTCCATATCTACTTGTGCGTGTGGGTTTGAGGCTTGTGCCATAGGGTTCCGCGTCAGTTGGTATCAGAGCCAAAGTGAGGTAAATTCTTATTTATCTTAGGATCTAGGGGTTTTTGAGTTTTTCTTGTCTTTCTTGTTATTTTCGGTGAAAGCTTGTGTGTCCATAGCTGCACCATCTTGATTATTAGTCATAAAAAATAAAAAAATCGAAATAAAAAAAACGAAAATCAAAAACAAAAAAAAAAAAAAATTCCCTTTGGCTTATCTTGTTCTGGCAGAAATTGTGATTGTATCTATATTTCCGTACCTATCTCAATTGATTGCTGTAGTTTGTGGGAATCAATTTGGAAATTTGAAATTTGAATTGGGTTGAATCCAGATTAGAGACAAAAGAAATCTGCCTATTGAATTTTATTTGATTTTTTTTCTGTCTCTATTTGTGGGTCTTGATACTTGCCTTTTTGGGTAGATTTTAATAGATCCATATTTAATTTACTTTGAAGTGAATTAAATTCAAAATTTTCCAGATTCGTTTTTATTTGAATTCTAAGTTTCCTTTTTGGTTTAAGCTTGTTTTTATTTCCTTGACATTGCTGGAGTATTATTTGCTTGTGTCTATACTCTAGGTGATATTTTCAAGTAGCACACCACCTAGTTCTGGTGTTACTTTCCAAATTGTCAGTGTCTTCTTTCTATTTTTTGTGCGCTTCCTTCTTTCTTTAGGTTTTCTTTTTTGTTTCATTAAACGCACCTTGTGGTTAGTTGGTTGACCTTAGTTTCTGAAGTGCAATTGAAGAATCAGCAAAAGAGTGGTAAGTGTGCAAACACTTGAGTTCTTTCTTTTCTAACACAATATTTGCTAGTTCTCTTTGTTCTTTGTTGATTTAAGGTAGGATGAGTAAAGATCAGAATGTCTCACCAGCGTCCACTTCTACAAGAATACCTCAAAGAACTCATAATTGCAATAATGACTGTGATGATTCGGATGTGTCTGTTAATAATGTGTTGCTTGCTGCACATTGTGAGATGCTTGTTGCTAGGCGTGCTCTGAATATGCAGGTTAAGGAAGAAAGCCTGGAACAACGGGAAAACATATTTCACACTAGGTGTTTGGTTAATGGAAAAGTGTGTACTGTCATTATTGATGGAGGTAGTTGTGCAAATGTGGCTAGTGTGTATATGGTGGAGAAATTGGGCTTGGCTTCTATTAAACACCCTAAGCCATACAGATTGCAATGGTTGAACGATTGTGGTGAGGTCAGAGTTACACGCCAGGTGGTTATACCATTTTCTATTGGTAGGTATAAGGATGAGATCTTGTGCGATGTGGTACCTATGCAGGCAAGCCATATATTGTTGGGTAGGCCGTGGCAATATGATAGAAAGGTGCAACATGATGGGCTCAATAACAAGTACTCCTTCACTCATGAAGGACAGAAGCTTATACTCGCTCCTTTATCACCTCAAGAGGTATATGCCGATCACATAAAAATGCTGGAGAGGGAGAGGGAGGCTTCGGCCTTGGCTACAAAGGTGAGTGAGAGCTTGAGTTCTGTGGAAAAAATGAGAGAAAAGAGTGAGTTTGAGGGTAACGAGGCTGGAAAAGAATCAAGACTAGTTCAAGGAGGGAAGATGGAGAAAGAAAAGGAGAAAGAAGAGGCTAAAGTACCAATGTCAACTTCCATAGAGATTCAAATTGAAGAGGAAGTTGTAATGCATGCATCTAATGTAGTTGTTCTAGAAAATTCCATTAATGAGCTTATAGAAGAGGTTGTGAATGATGGTGGACATGGGGAGCACATGATTGATGAGGTGGAGGAGGTGAATAAGACTGTTTTGGAAGTTGTAGAGGAGAATGGGTCACATCCACATGATATTTCTATGACTAATATTTTTATGTCTAGTTCATTTGTTCTTGATGTGCAGGTTGTTGATGAAAACATCCATGATGAAAGTTTTATACTATTTCCACCTATTCAAAAGGAGGTCTTTGAAGATACATGGGTGCCTAAATCTTTCCTTCTTGACATAAATATCAGCAAGATTCGAGGACGAATCTTTTCTAAAGAAAGAGGGAATGATACGGATCCAATAGGACAAATTTCTAACAATGGTGTGGAGCAAACTTATATCATTCCAATGGATCCAAGAGTAGTTCAAAATCATATTCATATAATCCATATATATTTGGGGCGTGCTTTAATTCATATGGGACAGATTTGGTGCAACACTTGCAATCATAGGTTGAGGGAGCCTAATCAAACCTATGGGCTAAAACTACATAAAGGAAAGCCTAAAGTGAAGATCAAGTAAGGCTTTTGTGAAGATTGAACTTTGTTATGATGGGCTTGCTAGTTTTATTATTTAAACACTTGTTTTATTTTAGTTTTGTTTGGGCTTGTATTTTGGCCATATTTTATCTTTTAAGTTTTAGAGTGTTGGGCCATGTTGTGGGCTTATGTTTTAATACTTATGTGTTATTTTAGTATGAGATTGGGCTTGGGCCTTATGTGTTTAAGTCAGGCCCAAGAAGAGTGTCTTAGGGTTTTAATTGTTCTTCTCCTTACTATATAAGGATAAGAAACAATTGTAAGAGACAGCTTTTGAAATCAAATTATCAGAATTATTTTCATGCCTTTGGCGTGTATTGCTTTGAGTGAGAGTGAGGATTTGCTTTCATCAATTGCACCAGGAATCTCGATTAACTTATCAACTATTTGTTGTGGCGTTTGTCAGATTCTCATCTAAATCCTTCAATCATTGGTGTTTCAGCTTCTCTAAGTGTGGGGTGCCATAGGAGGTGGGTTTATCAGATCTTTGGATTCCATATCTACTTGTGCGTGTGGGTTTGAGGCTTGTGCCATAGGGTTCCGCGTCACTTAAGCTCTCAAAGAAGAATCGCATAAAGCAATTGTATTGAATAATTGATAATCTGTCTACAATAGAAAAATGGATGCTTTATATAGCCTAAATTAAGACCCATGATCTTTGCCACCTCCCACTACTTTACATGGACCCATGATCTTTGCCACTACCCACAACTATGCATGGACCCATGATCTATGCCACTATCCACTACTAGGTAACCACCCACTACTGTTTAACTACTCACTACCAAATAACTACCCACTACTGGTTAACTACCAACTACTAAATGACTACCCACTATAAATACAGAATTTGAATTGTCAATAAGGACACATTTGGCCTAATTGACTTGGAATGGCCAGATTGTTCTTCAACTTCAAAATGAACTTGCAAAGCTTCAACATATTCCTTCATGAATCCTTGAAGTGCTTCCTTCAACCTCTTGGATCTCAGCCTTGTAATTGGTCCTTCAGGCAATGCTAGCTCATCATTTTTGGTGTTGTTGGTCGTGCTTACATCATCCCCTCCCTCTTGAAAAGGATTCGTCCTCGAATCTGTACCAAAATCAAAAGGAGACAAATCAGAAACATTAAAGGTAGCACTTACACCAAACTCACCTGGCAGATCAATTATGTATGCATTGTCATTGATCCGTTTCAGCACTTGATATGGTCCATCCCCTCGTGCATCGAGTTTTGATTTCCTTTGAGTTGGAAACCTTTCCTTTCGCATATGGATCCAAACCCAATCACCTGGTTTGAATACAACTTTCTTGCGACCCTTATTGGCCTGTTTCTCATATATGCTGTTACGCTTCTCAATATGCTCACGCGCTTTCACGTGTATTGATTTAACCATTTCAGCCTTCGCTTTTCTGATACGGATCCAATAGGACAAATTTCTAACAATGGTGTGGAGCAAACTTATATCATTCCAATGGATCCAAGAGTAGTTCAAAATCATATTCATATAATCCATATATATTTGGGGCGTGCTTTAATTCATATGGGACAGATTTGGTGCAACACTTGCAATCATAGGTTGAGGGAGCCTAATCAAACCTATGGGCTAAAACTACATAAAGGAAAGCCTAAAGTGAAGATCAAGTAAGGCTTTTGTGAAGATTGAACTTTGTTATGATGGGCTTGCTAGTTTTATTATTTAAACACTTGTTTTATTTTAGTTTTGTTTGGGCTTGTATTTTGGCCATATTTTATCTTTTAAGTTTTAGAGTGTTGGGCCATGTTGTGGGCTTATGTTTTAATACTTATGTGTTATTTTAGTATGAGATTGGGCTTGGGCCTTATGTGTTTAAGTCAGGCCCAAGAAGAGTGTCTTAGGGTTTTAATTGTTCTTCTCCTTACTATATAAGGATAAGAAACAATTGTAAGAGACAGCTTTGAAATCAAATTATCAGAATTATTTTCATGCCTTTGGCGTGTATTGCTTTGAGTGAGAGTGAGGATTTGCTTTCATCAATTGCACCAGGAATCTCGATTAACTTATCAACTATTTGTTGTGGCGTTTGTCAGATTCTCATCTAAATCCTTCAATCATTGGTGTTTCAGCTTCTCTAAGTGTGGGGTGCCATAGGAGGTGGGTTTATCAGATCTTTGGATTCCATATCTACTTGTGCGTGTGGGTTTGAGGCTTGTGCCATAGGGTTCCGCGTCAGTTGGTATCAGAGCCAAAGTGAGGTAAATTCTGATTTATCTTAGGATTAGGGTTTTTGAGTTTTTCTTGTCTTTCTTGTTATTTTCGGTGAAAGTTTGTGTGTCCATGGCTGCACCATCTTGATTATTAGTCATAAAAAAAAATTGAAATAAAAAAAAAAACGAAAATCAAAAACAAAAACGAAAAGAAAAAGAATTGCCTTTGCTATAGTTATCTTGATCTGGCCGAAATTGTGATATCCTTCCTTTTTCATCTATATTTTCTTACCTATCTCAATTGATTGCTGTCGTTTATGGGAATCAATTTTGAATTTTGAATTTTGAATTGGGTTGAACCCAAATTAGGAGACAAAAGAAATCTGCCTAATTCCTTAAGGTGCACATTTAAGGAAACTGGATCTAAATCGATTTGGTGTCAAATCCTTTTTTTTTAATGCCCATTTTCGTCCATGTTTCTGATCTGAGAGAAATTTATATTTTTTTTCTGATTCTATTTGTGGTGTTTTGATACTTGCCTTTTTGGGTAGATTTAAGTAGATCCATATTTAATTTGCGTTGAAGTGAATTAAATTCAAACTTTTGTCCAGATTCGTCTTTATTTCAATTCAAAGTTTCTTTTTGGTTTAAGCTTGCTTTTACTTCCTTGACATTGCTGGAGTATTGTTTGCTTGTGTCTATACTCTAGGTAATATTTTTCAAGTAGCACAAAACCTAGTTCATGTGTTACTTTCCAAATTGTCAGTGTTTTCTTTCTAGTTTTTGGCGCGCTTCGTTCTTTCTTTAGGTTTTCTTTTTTGTTTCATTAAACGCACCTTGTGGTTAGTTGGTTGACCTTAGTTTCTGAAGTGCAATTGAAGAATCAGCAAAAGAGTGGTAAGTGTGCAAACACTTGAGTTCTTTCTTTTCTAACACAATATTTGCTAGTTCTCTTTGTTCTTTGTTGATTTAAGGTAGGATGAGTAAAGATCAGAATGTCTCACCAGCGCCCACTTCTACAAGAATACATCAAAGAACTCATAATTGCAATAATGACTGTGATGATTCGGATGTGTTTGTTAATAATATGTTGCTTACTGCACATTGTGAGATGCTTGTTGCTAGGCGTGCTCTGAATATGCAGGTTAAGGAAGAAAGCCTGGAACAACGGGAAAACATATTTCACACTAGGTGTTTGGTTAATGGAAAAGTGTGTACTGTCATTATTGATGGAGGTAGTTGTGCAAATGTGGCTAGTGTGTATATGGTGGAGAAATTGGGCTTGGGTTCGATTAAACACCCTAAGCCATACAGATTGCAATGGTTGAACGATTGTGGTGAGGTCAGAGTTACACGCCAGGTGGTTATACCATTTTCTATTGGTAGGTATAAGGATGAGATCTTGTGCGATGTGGTACCTATGCAGGCAAGCCATATATTGTTGGGTAGGCCGTGGCATTATGATAGAAAGGTGCAACATGATGGGCTCAATAACAAGTACTCCTTCACTCATGAAGGACAGAAGCTTATACTCGCTCCTTTATCACCTCAAGAGGTATATGCCGATCACATAAAAATGCTGGAGAGGGAGAGGGAGGCTTCGGCCTTGGCTACAAAGGTGAGTGAGAGCTTGAGTTCTGTGGAAAAAATGAGAGAAAAGAGTGAGTTTGAGGGTAACGAGGCTGGAAAAGAATCAAGACTAGTTCAAGGAGGGAAGATGGAGAAAGAAAAGGAGAAAGAAGAGGCTAAAGTACCAATGTCAACTTCCATAGAGATTCAAATTGAAGAGGAAGTTGTAATGCATGCATCTAATGTAGTTGTTCTAGAAAATTCCATTAATGAGCTTATAGAAGAGGTTGTGAATGATGGTGGACATGGGGAGCACATGATTGATGAGGTGGAGGAGGTGAATAAGACTGTTTTGGAAGTTGTAGAGGAGAATGGGTCACATCCACATGATATTTCTATGACTAATATTTTTATGTCTAGTTCATTTGTTCTTGATGTGCAGGTTGTTGATGAAAACATCCATGATGAAAGTTTTATACTATTTCCACCTATTCAAAAGGAGGTCTTTGAAGATACATGGGTGCCTAAAGCTTTCCTTCTTGACATAAATATCAGCAAGATTCGAGGACGAATCTTTTCTAAAGAAAGAGGGAATGATACGGATCCAATAGGACAAATTTCTAACAATGGTGTGGAGCAAACTTATATCATTCCAATGGATCCAAGAGTAGTTCAAAATCATATTCATATAATCCATATATATTTGGGGCGTGCTTTAATTCATATGGGACAGATTTGGTGCAACACTTGCAATCATAGGTTGAGGGAGCCTAATCAAACCTATGGGCTAAAACTACATAAAGGAAAGCCTAAAGTGAAGATCAAGTAAGGCTTTTGTGAAGATTGAACTTTGTTATGATGGGCTTGCTAGTTTTATTATTTAAACACTTGTTTTATTTTAGTTTTGTTTGGGCTTGTATTTTGGCCATATTTTATCTTTTAAGTTTTAGAGTGTTGGGCCATGTTGTGGGCTTATGTTTTAATACTTATGTGTTATTTTAGTATGAGATTGGGCTTGGGCCTTATGTGTTTAAGTCAGGCCCAAGAAGAGTGTCTTAGGGTTTTAATTGTTCTTCTCCTTACTATATAAGGATAAGAAACAATTGTAAGAGACAGCTTTGAAATCAAATTATCAGAATTATTTTCATGCCTTTGGCGTGTATTGCTTTGAGTGAGAGTGAGGATTTGCTTTCATCAATTGCACCAGGAATCTCGATTAACTTATCAACTATTTGTTGTGGCGTTTGTCAGATT
Source organism: Manihot esculenta (assembly GCF_001659605.2). Taxonomy (NCBI): domain Eukaryota; kingdom Viridiplantae; phylum Streptophyta; class Magnoliopsida; order Malpighiales; family Euphorbiaceae; genus Manihot; species Manihot esculenta. Next base: position 24,979,141 of record NC_035172.2, on the reverse strand, counting down.
CTCATCTAAATCCTTCAATCATTGGTGTTTCAGCTTCTCTAAGTGTGGGGTGCCATAGGAGGTGGGTTTATCAGATCTTTGGATTCCATATCTACTTGTGCGTGTGGGTTTGAGGCTTGTGCCATAGGGTTCCGCGTCATTTTCCATCTAAATTAGACAACTCGTTCAAAGGTAAAGGCATTAAATCTAGTACAGTTAATGGATTAAAACCATACACAACCTCAAAAGGTGAATAACCAGTAGAAGAATGGACTGCTCGATTATAAGCAAATTCAACATATGGCAAACATTCTTCCCAGGTTTTCAAGTTCCTACCCACAATAGCACGAAGCATAGTTCCTAAAGTCCTATTAACAACTTCAGTTTGGCCATCTGTTTGTGGATGACAAGTAGTAGAAAATAAAAGTTTAGTACCCAATTTCCCCCACAAAACACGCCAGAAATGACTAAGGAACTTAGAATCTCTATCAGAAACAATAGTACTAGGTATACCATGCAAACGGACTACTTCCCTGAAAAACAAATCAGCTATGTTCGTTGCATCATCAGTTTTATGACATGGAATAAAATGTGCCATCTTGCTAAAGCGATCTACAACAACAAACACTGAATCTCTACCTCTTTTTGTCCTAGGTAAACCTATCACAAAATCCATAGATATATCAGTCCAAGGTTCAGTAGGTACAGGCAAAGGAGTATACAACCCATGTGGCAAGGACTTAGATTTAGCCTGTTTACATGCAAAGCATTGAGCACAAATTTTCTCTACATATTTTCGCATGTTAGGCCAATAAAAGTGTTCATTCAACATGTCTAAAGTCTTTTGCACACCAAAATGTCCCATTAATCCTCCTGAATGTGATTCTCTAACAAGCAACTCACGCACTGAACAATTAGGTATGCATATTTGTTTCCCCCTAAAAAGAAACCCATCATGCAAATAAAACGTTTTAAATGCCCCATGTTCACATGCCTTAAATACATCAGAAAAATCAGTATCATTCTCATACATATCTTTCAAATGCTCAAATCCTAACAACTTAGAACTAAGCATGGAAGTCAATGCATAACGTCTAGATAATGCATCGGCAATCACATTCTCTTTACCTTGCTTGTATTTAATCACATAAGGAAAGATTTCGAGATATTCAACCCACTTACCATGCTGCTTGTTCAACTTCCCTTGTCCCTTCAAGTGTTTGAGAGACTGATGGTCGGTATGAATCACAAACTCATTAGGCAGCAAGTAGTGTTCCCAAACTTCAAGAGCCCTAATCAGTGCATAGAACTCTTTGTCATAGGTGGAATAGTTCAATTGTGCGCCACCTAACTTCTCACTAAAATATGCTATGGGTCGGCCTTCCTGCATAAGAACAGCACCAATACCAATCCCAGAAGCATCACATTCAATTTCAAAGGTTTTAGAAAAATCAGGTAACCTTAAAACAGGAGCGGTAGTAAGTTTTTCTTTCGATGTGTTAAATGCAAGTTCCTGTTCTTTACCCCACTTAAACCCAACAGCCTTTTTAATAATCTCATTTAGAGGTGCAGCAATAGTGCTGAAATCTCTAACAAACCTCCTATAGAAGCTTGCCAATCCATGAAAGGATCTCACCTCATTAGCATTCTTAGGTGTAGGCCATTCTTGGATAGCCTTAACCTTTTCAGTATCTACCTCAACTCCACGTGAACTAATAATAAATCCTAGGAATATGACACTATCAGTACAAAATGTGCATTTCTTAAGATTAGCATACAGTTCATGTTCACGCAACTTCTGTAAAACAAGTTCAACATGCCTAATGTGGTCATCCATGTTTCGGCTATAAATCAATATATCATCAAAATACACAACCACAAACTTACCTAGGTAATCACGCAAAACATGGTTCATCAATCTCATAAATGTGCTAGGTGCATTAGTTAAGCCAAAAGGCATGACTAACCATTCATATAAACCATAGTTTGTCTTAAAGGCAGTTTTCACTCATCACCTAACTTCATCCTAATTTGATGATAACCGCTTTTCAAATCAATTTTTGTAAAGAAAACAGCACCACATAATTCTTCAAGCATATCATCTAATCTAGGAATAGGATGGCGATACTTTACAGTGATTTTGTTGATCGCACGACAATCAACACACATGCGCATTGTTCCATCTTTCTTTGGAACCAACAAAACAGGTACTGCGCATGGACTAAGGCTCTCCCTGATATGTCCCTTAGCTAGCAACTCATCAACTTGCTTTTGCAATTCCTTCGTCTCCTCAGGATTGCTACGGTAAGCTGGACGGTTTTGGAATCTGAGCTCCAGGAACAAAAATCGATTTGATGTTCTATTCCCTAATGGGTGGCAACCCGATGGCACCTCCTCAGGAATACATCCGCAAACATCCGCAATAACTTAGAAAAAGAACTAGGCAAATTCAACAGTAGGGTTAGTCTCAATCATAAAATTGGAACTAAAACGCAATATAATCAAAGCTCTCTTCCCTAATATGCTTTCTTCAGCTCTCTCTCTTTACAATAAAGGAAGACTTGCTGAATTCTTCACTTTCTCACTCAGCTCTCCTTTTTACCTCCACACTCACTAACGTTTTCTCTCCTGCACATCTCTCATTTTATCCTTTCCCGTGCAGTCACTCTCCTTTGGGCCATTCGAAACTTTCATTTTACTACTGGCCTCTTTCCCTCATTCTTTTTACTTGTCTCACCTCCCTTACCAATTTAGCAGATTGTTGTAATTTCACTTGATCTGCATATACATCTTTAGGAGATAATGGTACAAGTATATGTTTTACACCGAGGAACGTAAAGAAAAACTATTACTATACCATCAATGAATGAACACGCCTATCAAATTGCCATGGTCTACCTAACAAAATGTGTCCAGCCTGCATGGGTACAATATCACAAGTA
>NC_035172.2:24948112-24969120 GCF_001659605.2 Manihot esculenta | reverse complement strand
AAATAAAGCACGCCCCAAATATATATGGATTATATGAATATGATGTTGAACTACTCTTGGATCCATTGGAATGATATAAGTTTGCTCCACACCATTGTTAGAAATTTGTCCTATTGGATCCGTATCAGTAACACTCTTTTTTAAAGGTAAACATTTAACGTCATTTTGGGCACTTGCCCAAATGATTGGGGCGTAAAAAGTTGCGAGTTGATTAATTTCGGGTTGGGAAATATAAAATATGTCTTGAGTTGTCAAAGTTGTTCCGGAACTCCGTAACCCACTTTTGCATAGGTAAATATTTAAAAGTCGTGCACTTGCACAAATGATTTGCACGTAAAAACTTGCGAGTGACTATTTTTATTTTGGAAAATATCAAATACGTCCTTAACTAGCAAACTTGATTCGGTGCTTCGGAACCCCTTTTTGCAAAGGTAAAAAATTTAACGTCATTTCAAGCACTTGTACAAATGATTGGCGCATAGAAATTTGCGAGTTTACTTTTTGGGGTTGGAAAAAAGGAAATATGTCCTTAGTTGGCAAATTTGTTCCGGACTTCCGGGATCCACTTTTGTAAAGGTAAACATTCATTGTCATTTCGCGCACTTGCATAATGATTTGCATGTAAGGATTTGTGTGTGACCATTTTTGAGTTGGAAAATATCAAATATGTACTTAGTTGGCAAATTTATTTCGGAACTCCGCAACCCACTTTTGTAAAGCTTTATATTTATCGTTATTTCGGGCACTTTCGCAAATGATTTGCCCTTAAAAACTTACGAGCAGCCATTTTGGGGTTGGGATATATAAAATATTTCCTGAGTTGTCAAACTTGTTGCGGAGCTCTGTAACCCACTTTTATAAAGGTAAACATTTAGCGTTATCTTGGGCACTTACATAAATAATAAACGCGTAAAAACTTGCGAGTGACTATTTTGGAGTTAGGAAATATCGGTTATGTCATTAGTTGGTAAACTTGTTCCGAAACTCCGGGGCCAAGTTTTGTTAGTTGGCAAACTTCTTTCGGCGCTCCGTAACCCACTTTTGTAAAACTAAATAATTATCGTTATTTCGGGCACATTTACGAGTGACCATTCAGGGGTTGGGAACTATCAAATGTGTCCTGAGTTGTGTTCCCAAGTTCCGTAATCCACCTTGGTAAAGGTAAGCATTCATTGTCATTTCGCACACTTGCACAAATGATTTGCCCGTAAAAACTTGTGTGTGACTATTTTTGGGTTGGGAAATAGAAAAAATGTTCTTAGTTGGCAAACACAAATCAGCGCTCAGTAACACTCTTTTTAAAGGTAAACATTTAACGTCATTTTGGGCACTTGCCCAAATGATTGGCGTGTAAAAAGTTGCGAGTTGATTAATTTCGGGTTGGGAAATATAAAATATATCTTGAGTTGTCAAACTTGTTCCGGAACTCCGTAACCCACTTTTGCATAGGTAAATATTTAAAAGTCGTGCACTTGCACAAATGATTTGCACGTAAAAACTTGCGAGTGACTATTTTTAGGTTAGGAAATATCAAATACGTCCTTAACTAGCAAACTTGTTTCGGTGCTTCGGAACCCCTTTTTGCAAAGGTAAAAAATTTAACGTCATTTCAAGCACTTGTACAAATGATTGGCGCATAGAAATTTGCGAGTTTACTTTTTGGGGTTGGAAAAAAGGAAATATGTCCTTAGTTGGCAAATTTGTTCCGGACTTCCGGGATCCACTTTTGTAAAGGTAAACATTCATTGTCATTTCGCGCACTTGCATAATGATTTGCATGTAAGGATTTGTGTGTGACCATTTTTGAGTTGGAAAATATCAAATATGTACTTAGTTGGCAAATTTATTTCGGAACTCCGCAACCCACTTTTGTAAAGCTTTATATTTATCGTTATTTCGGGCACTTTCGCAAATGATTTGCTCTTAAAAACTTACGAGTAGCCATTTTGGGGTTGGGATATATAAAATATTTCCTGAGTTGTCAAACTTGTTGCGGAGCTCTGTAACCCACTTTTATAAAGGTAAACATTTAGCGTTATCTTGGGCACTTACATAAATAATAAACGCGTAAAAACTTGCGAGTGACTATTTTGGAGTTAGGAAATATCGGTTATGTCATTAGTTGGTAAACTTGTTCCGAAACTACGGGGCCAAGTTTTGTTAGTTGGCAAACTTCTTTCGGCGCTCCGTAACCCACTTTTGTAAAGCTAAATAATTATTGTTATTTCGGGCACATTTACGAGTGACCATTCAGGGGTTGGGAACTATCAAATGTGTCCTGAGTTGTGTTCCCAAGTTCCGTAATCCACCTTGGTAAAGGTAAGCATTCATTGTCATTTCGCACACTTGCACAAATGATTTGCCCGTAAAAACTTGTGTGTGACTATTTTTGGGTTGGGAAATAGAAAAAATGTTCTTAGTTGGCAAACACAAATCAGCGCTCAGTAACACTCTTTTTTAAAGGTAAACATTTAACGTCATTTTGGGCACTTGCCCAAATGATTGGGGCGTAAAAAGTTGCGAGTTGATTAATTTCGGGTTGGGAAATATAAAATATGTCTTGAGTTGTCAAACTTGTTCCGGAACTCCGTAACCCACTTTTGCATAGGTAAATATTTAAAAGTCGTGCACTTGCACAAATGATTTGCACGTAAAAACTTGCGAGTGACTATTTTTATTTTGGAAAATATCAAATACGTCCTTAACTAGCAAACTTGTTTCGGTGCTTCGGAACCCCTTTTTGCAAAGGTAAAAAATTTAACGTCATTTCAAGCAATTGTACAAATGATTGGCGCATAGAAATTTGCGAGTTTACTTTTTGGGGTTGGAAAAAAGGAAATATGTCCTTAGTTGGCAAATTTGTTCCGGACTTCCGGGATCCACTTTTGTAAAGGTAAACATTCATTGTCATTTCGCGCACTTGCATAATGATTTGCATGTAAGGATTTGTGTCTGACCATTTTTGAGTTGGAAAATATCAAATATGTACTTAGTTGGCAAATTTATTTCGGAACTCCGCAACCCACTTTTGTAAAGCTTTATATTTATTGTTATTTCGGGCACTTTCGCAAATGATTTGCGCTTAAAAACTTACGAGTAGCCATTTTGGGGTTGGGATATATAAAATATTTCCTGAGTTGTCAAACTTGTTGCGGAGCTCTGTAACCCACTTTTATAAAGTAAACATTTAGCGTTATCTTGGGCACTTACATAAATAACAAACGCGTAAAAACTTGCGAGTGACTATTTTGGAGTTAGGAAATATCGGTTATGTCATTAGTTGGTAAACTTGTTCCGAAACTCCGGGCCCAAGTTTTGTTAGTTGGCAAACTTCTTTCGGCGCTCCGTAACCCACTTTTGTAAAGCTAAATAATTATCGTTATTTCGGGCACATTTACGAGTGACCATTCAGGGGTTGGGAACTATCACATGTGTCCTGAGTTGTGTTCCCAAGTTCCGTAATCCACCTTGGTAAAGGTAAGCATTCATTGTCATTTCGCACACTTGCACAAATGATTTGCCCGTAAAAACTTGTGTGTGACTATTTTTGGGTTGGGAAATAGAAAAAAGGTTCTTAGTTGGCAAACACAAATCAGCGCTCAGTAACACTCTTTTTGAAAGGTAAACATTTAACGTCATTTTGGGCACTTGCCCAAATGATTGGGGCGTAAAAAGTTGCGAGTTGATTAATTTCGGGTTGGGAAATATAAAATATGTCTTGAGTTGTCAAACTTGTTCCGGAACTCCGTAACCCACTTTTGCATAGGTAAATATTTAAAAGTCGTGCACTTGCACAAATGATTTGCACGTAAAAACTTGCGAGTGACTATTTTTATTTTGGAAAATATCAAATACGTCCTTAACTAGCAAACTTGTTTCGGTGCTTCGGAACCCCTTTTTGCAAAGGTAAAAAATTTAACGTCATTTCAAGCACTTGTACAAATGATTGGCGCATAGAAATTTGCGAGTTTACTTTTTGGGGTTGGAAAAAAGGAAATATGTCCTTAGTTGGCAAATTTGTTCAGGACTTCCGGGATCCACTTTTGTAAAGGTAAACATTCATTGTCATTTCGCGCACTTGCATAATGATTTGCATGTAAGGATTTGTGTGTGACCATTTTTGAGTTGGAAAATATCAAATATGTACTTAGTTGGCAAATTTATTTCGGAACTCCGCAACCCACTTTTGTAAAGCTTTATATTTATCGTTATTTCGGGCACTTTCGCAAATGATTTGCTCTTAAAAACTTACGAGTAGCCATTTTGGGGTTGGGATATATAAAATATTTCCTGAGTTGTCAAACTTGTTGCGGAGCTCTGTAACCCACTTTTATAAAGGTAAACATTTAGCGTTATCTTGGGCACTTACATAAATAACAAACGCGTAAAAACTTGCGAGTGACTATTTTGGAGTTAGGAAATATCAGTTATGTCATTAGTTGGTAAACTTGTTCCGAAACTCCGGGGCCAAGTTTTGTTAGTTGGCAAACTTCTTTCGGCGCTCCGTAACCCACTTTTGTAAAACTAAATAATTATCGTTATTTCGGGCACATTTACGAGTGACCATTCAGGGGTTGGGAACTATCAAATGTGTCCTGAGTTGTGTTCCCAAGTTCCGTAATCCACCTTGGTAAAGGTAAGCATTCATTGTAATTTCGCACACTTGCACAAATGATTTGCCCGTAAAAACTTGTGTGTGACTATTTTTGGGTTGGGAAATAGAAAAAATGTTCTTAGTTGGCAAACACAAATCAGCGCTCAGTAACACTCTTTTTTAAAGGTAAACATTTAACGTCATTTTGGGCACTTGCCCAAATGATTGGCGTGTAAAAAGTTGCGAGTTGATTAATTTCGGGTTGGGAAATATAAAATATATCTTGAGTTGTCAAACTTGTTCCGGAACTCCGTAACCCACTTTTGCATAGGTAAATATTTAAAAGTCGTGCACTTGCACAAATGATTTGCACGTAAAAACTTGCGAGTGACTATTTTTAGGTTAGGAAATATCAAATAAGTCCTTAACTAGCAAACTTGTTTCGGTGCTTCGGAACCCCTTTTTGCAAAGGTAAAAAATTTAACGTCATTTCAAGCACTTGTACAAATGATTGGCGCATAGAAATTTGCGAGTTTACTTTTTAGGGTTTGAAAAAAGGAAATATGTCCTTAGTTGGCAAATTTGTTCCGGACTTCCGGGATCCACTTTTGTAAAGGTAAACATTCATTGTCATTTCGCGCACTTGCATAATGATTTGCATGTAAGGATTTGTGTGTGACCATTTTTGGGTTGGAAAATATCAAATATGTCCTGAGTTGGCAAATTTATTTCGGAACTCCGCAACCCACTTTTCTAAAGCTTTATATTTATCGTTATTTCGGGCACTTTCGCAAATGATTTGCGCTTAAAAACTTACGAGTAGCCATTTTGGGGTTGGGATATATAAAATATTTCCTGAGTTGTCAAACTGGTTGCGGAGCTCTGTAACCCACTTTTGTAAAGGTAAACATTTAGCGTTATCTTGGGCACTTACATAAATAATAAACGCGTAAAAACTTGCGAGTGACTATTTTGGAGTTAGGAAATATCGGTTATGTCATTAGTTGGCAAACTTGTTCCGAAACTCCGGGGCCAAGTTTTGTTAGTTGGCAAACTTCTTTCGGCGCTCCGTAACCCACTTTTGTAAAGCTAAATAATTATTGTTATTTCGGGCACATTTACGAGTGACCATTCAGGGGTTGGGAACTATCAAATGTGTCCTGAGCTGTGTTCCAAAGTTCCGTAATCCACCTTGGTAAAGGTAAGCATTCATTGTCATTTCGCACACTTGCACAAATGATTTGCCCGTAAAAACTTGTGTGTGACTATTTTTGGGTTGGGAAATAGAAAAAATGCACTTAGTTGGCAAACACAAATCAGCGCTCAGTAACACTCTTTTGTAAAGGTAAACATTTAACGTCATTTTGGGCACTTGCCCAAATGATTGGGGCGTAAAAAGTTGCGAGTTGATTAATTTCGGGTTGGGAAATATAAAATATGTCTTGAGTTGTCAAACTTGTTCCGGAACTCCGTAACCCACTTTTGCATAGGTAAATATTTAAAAGTCGTGCACTTGCACAAATGATTTGCACGTAAAAACTTGCGAGTGACTATTTTTAGGTTGGGAAATATCAAATACGTCCTTAACTAGCAAACTTGTTTCGGTGCTTCGGAACCCCTTTTTGCAAAGGTAAAAAATTTAACGTCATTTCAAGCTGATACGGATCCAATAGGACAAATTTCTAACAATGGTGTGGAGCAAACTTATATCATTCCAATGGATCCAAGAGTAGTTCAAAATCATATTCATATAATCCATATATATTTGGGGCGTGCTTTAATTCATATGGGACAGATTTGGTGCAACACTTGCAATCATAGGTTGAGGGAGCCTAATCAAACCTATGGGCTAAAACTACATAAAGGAAAGCCTAAAGTGAAGATCAAGTAAGGCTTTTGTGAAGATTGAACTTTGTTATGATGGGCTTGCTAGTTTTATTATTTAAACACTTGTTTTATTTTAGTTTTGTTTGGGCTTGTATTTTGGCCATATTTTATCTTTTAAGTTTTAGAGTGTTGGGCCATGTTGTGGGCTTATGTTTTAATACTTATGTGTTATTTTAGTATGAGATTGGGCTTGGGCCTTATGTGTTTAAGTCAGGCCCAAGAAGAGTGTCTTAGGGTTTTAATTGTTCTTCTCCTTACTATATAAGGATAAGAAACAATTGTAAGAGGCAGCTTGGAAATCAAATTATCAGAATTATTTTCATGCCTTTGGCGTGTATTGCTTTGAGTGAGAGTGAGGATTTGCTTTCATCAATTGCACCAGGAATCTCGATTAACTTATCAACTATTTGTTGTGGCGTTTGTCAGATTCTCATCTAAATCCTTCAATCATTGGTGTTTCAGCTTCTCTAAGTGTGGGGTGCCATAGGAGGTGGGTTTATCAGATCTTTGGATTCCATATCTACTTGTGCGTGTGGGTTTGAGGCTTGTGCCATAGGGTTCCGCGTCAGTTGGTATCAGAGCCAAAGTGAGGTAAATTCTTATTTATCTTAGGATCTAGGGGTTTTTGAGTTTTTCTTGTCTTTCTTGTTATTTTCGGTGAAAGCTTGTGTGTCCATAGCTGCACCATCTTGATTATTAGTCATAAAAAATAAAAAAATCGAAATAAAAAAAAACGAAAATCAAAAACAAAAACAAAAAGAAAAAGAATTGCCTTTGCTATAGTTATCTTGATCTGGCCGAAATTGTGATATCCTTCATTTTTCATCTATATTTTCTTACCTATCTCAATTGATTGCTGTAGTTTATGGGAATCAATTTTGAATTTTGAATTTTGAATTGGGTTGAACCCAAATTAGGAGACAAAAGAAATCTGCCTAATTCCTTAAGGTGCACATTTAAGGCAACTGGATCTAAATCGATTTGGTGTCAAATCCTTTTTTTTTAATGCCCATTTTCGTCCATGCTTCTGATCTGAGAGAAATTTATATTTTTTTTTCTGATTCTATTTGTGGTGTTTTGATACTTGCCTTTTTGGGTAGATTTAAGTAGATCCATATTTAATTTGCGTTGAAGTGAATTAAATTCAAACTTTTGTCCAGATTCGTCTTTATTTCAATTCAAAGTTTCTTTTTGGTTTAAGCTTGCTTTTACTTCCTTGACATTGCTGGAGTATTGTTTGCTTGTGTCTATACTCTAGGTAATATTTTTCAAGTAGCACAAAACCTAGTTCATGTGTTACTTTCCAAATTGTCAGTGTCTTCTTTCTAGTTTTTGCGCGCTTCGTTCTTTCTTTAGGTTTTCTTTTTTTTGTTTCATTAAACGCACCTTGTGGTTAGTTGGTTGACCTTAGTTTCTGAAGTGCAATTGAAGAATCAGCAAAAGAGTGGTAAGTGTGCAAACACTTGAGTTCTTTCTTTTCTAACACAATATTTGCTAGTTCTCTTTGTTCTTTGTTGATTAAAGGTAGGATGAGTAAAGATCAGAATGTCTCACCAGCGTCCACTTCTACAAGAATACCTCAAAGAACTCATAATTGCAATAATGACTGTGATGATTCGGATGTGTTTGTTAATAATGTGTTGCTTGCTGCACATTGTGAGATGCTTGTTGCTAGGCGTGCTCTGAATATGCAGGTTAAGGAAGAAATCCTGAAACAACGGGAAAACATATTTCACACTAGGTGTTTGGTTAATGGAAAAGTGTGTACTGTCATTATTGATGGAGGTAGTTGTGCAAATGTGGCTAGTGTGTATATGGTGGAGAAATTGGGCTTGGCTTCTATTAAACACCCTAAGCCATACAGATTGCAATGGTTGAACGATTGTGGTGAGGTCAGAGTTACACGCCAGGTGGTTATACCATTTTCTATTGGTAGGTATAAGGATGAGATCTTGTGCGATGTGGTACCTATGCAGGCAAGCCATATATTGTTGGGTAGGCCGTGGCAATATAATAGAAAGGTGCAACATGATGGGCTCAATAACAAGTACTCCTTCACTCATGAAGGACAGAAGCTTATACTCGCTCCTTTATCACCTCAAGAGGTATATGCCGATCACATAAAAATGCTGGAGAGGGAGAGGGAGGCTTCGGCCTTGGCTACAAAGGTGAGTGAGAGCTTGAGTTCTGTGGAAAAAATGAGAGAAAAGAGTGAGTTTGAGGGTAACGAGGCTGGAAAAGAATCAAGACTAGTTCAAGGAGGGAAGATGGAGAAAGAAAAGGAGAAAGAAGAGGCTAAAGTACCAATGTCAACTTCCATAGAGATTCAAATTGAAGAGGAAGTTGTAATGCATGCATCTAATGTAGTTGTTCTAGAAAATTCCATTAATGAGCTTATAGAAGAGGTTGTGAATGATGGTGGACATGGGGAGCACATGATTGATGAGGTGGAGGAGGTGAATAAGACTGTTTTGGAAGTTGTAGAGGAGAATGGGTCACATCCACATGATATTTCTATGACTAATATTTTTATGTCTAGTTCATTTGTTCTTGATGTGCAGGTTGTTGATGAAAACATCCATGATGAAAGTTTTATACTATTTCCACCTATTCAAAAGGAGGTCTTTGAAGATACATGGGTGCCTAAAGCTTTCCTTCTTGACATAAATATCAGCAAGATTCGAGGACGAATCTTTTCTAAAGAAAGAGGGAATGATACGGATCCAATAGGACAAATTTCTAACAATGGTGTGGAGCAAACTTATATCATTCCAATGGATCCAAGAGTAGTTCAAAATCATATTCATATAATCCATATATATTTGGGGCGTGCTTTAATTCATATGGGACAGATTTGGTGCAACACTTGCAATCATAGGTTGAGGGAGCCTAATCAAACCTATGGGCTAAAACTACATAAAGGAAAGCCTAAAGTGAAGATCAAGTAAGGCTTTTGTGAAGATTGAACTTTGTTATGATGGGCTTGCTAGTTTTATTATTTAAACACTTGTTTTATTTTAGTTTTGTTTGGGCTTGTATTTTGGCCATATTTTATCTTTTAAGTTTTAGAGTGTTGGGCCATGTTGTGGGCTTATGTTTTAATACTTATGTGTTATTTTAGTATGAGATTGGGCTTGGGCCTTATGTGTTTAAGTCAGGCCCAAGAAGAGTGTCTTAGGGTTTTAATTGTTCTTCTCCTTACTATATAAGGATAAGAAACAATTGTAAGAGGCAGCTTGGAAATCAAATTATCAGAATTATTTTCATGCCTTTGGCGTGTATTGCTTTGAGTGAGAGTGAGGATTTGCTTTCATCAATTGCACCAGGAATCTCGATTAACTTATCAACTATTTGTTGTGGCGTTTGTCAGATTCTCATCTAAATCCTTCAATCATTGGTGTTTCAGCTTCTCTAAGTGTGGGGTGCCATAGGAGGTGGGTTTATCAGATCTTTGGATTCCATATCTACTTGTGCGTGTGGGTTTGAGGCTTGTGCCATAGGGTTCCGCGTCACAAGCACTTGTACAAATGATTGGCGCATAGAAATTTGCGAGTTTACTTTTTGGGGTGGGAAAAAAGGAAATATGTCCTTAGTTGGCAAATTTGTTCCGGACTTCCGGGATCCACTTTTGTAAAGGTAAACATTCATTGTCATTTCGCGCACTTGCATAATGATTTGCATGTAAGGATTTGTGTGTGACCATTTTTGAGTTGGAAAATATCAAATATGTACTTAGTTGGCAAATTTATTTCGGAACTCCGCAACCCACTTTTGTAAAGCTTTATATTTATCGTTATTTCGGGCACTTTCGCAAATGATTTGCTCTTAAAAACTTACGAGTAGCCATTTTGGGGTTGGGATATATAAAATATTTCCTGAGTTGTCAAACTTGTTGCGGAGCTCTGTAACCCACTTTTATAAAGGTAAACATTTAGCGTTATCTTGGGCACTTACATAAATAACAAACGCGTAAAAACTTGCGAGTGACTATTTTGGAGTTAGGAAATATCGGTTATGTCATTAGTTGGTAAACTTGTTCCGAAACTCCGGGGCCAAGTTTTGTTAGTTGGCAAACTTCTTTCGGCGCTCCGTAACCCACTTTTGTAAAACTAAATAATTGTCGTTATTTCGGGCACATTTACGAGTGACCATTCAGGGGTTGGGAACTATCAAATGTGTCCTGAGTTGTGTTCCCAAGTTCCGTAATCCACCTTGGTAAAGGTAAGCATTCATTGTCATTTCGCACACTTGCACAAATGATTTGCCGTAAAAGCTTGTGTGTGACTATTTTTGGGTTGGGAAATAGAAAAAATGTTCTTAGTTGGCAAACACAAATCAGCGCTCAGTAACACTCTTTTTTAAAGGTAAACATTTAACGTCATTTTGGGCACTTGCCCAAATGATTAGGGCGTAAAAAGTTGCGAGTTGATTAATTTCGGGTTGGGAAATATAAAATATGTCTTGAGTTGTCAAAGTTGTTCCGGAACTCCGTAACCCACTTTTGCATAGGTAAATATTTAAAAGTCGTGCACTTGCACAAATGATTTGCACGTAAAAACTTGCGAGTGACTATTTTTATTTTGGAAAATATCGAATACGTCCTTAACTAGCAAACTTGTTTCGGTGCTTCGGAACCCCTTTTTGCAAAGGTAAAAAATTTAACGTCATTTCAAGCACTTGTACAAATGATTGGCACATAGAAATTTGCGAGTTTACTTTTTGGGGTTGGAAAAAAGGAAATATGTCCTTAGTTGGCAAATTTGTTCCGGACTTCCGGGATCCACTTTTGTAAAGGTAAACATTCATTGTCATTTCGCGCACTTGCATAATGATTTGCATGTAAGGATTTGTGTGTGACCATTTTTGAGTTGGAAAATATCAAATATGTACTTAGTTGGCAAATTTATTTCGGAACTCCGCAACCCACTTTTGTAAAGCTTTATATTTATCGTTATTTCGGGCACTTTCGCAAATGATTTGCTCTTAAAAACTTACGAGTAGCCATTTTGGGGTTGGGATATATAAAATATTTCCTGAGTTGTCAAACTTGTTGCGGAGCTCTGTAACCCACTTTTATAAAGGTAAACATTTAGCGTTATCTTGGGCACTTACATAAATAACAAACGCGTAAAAACTTGCGAGTGACTATTTTGGAGTTAGGAAATATCGGTTATGTCATTAGTTGGTAAACTTGTTCCGAAACTCCGGGGCCAAGTTTTGTTAGTTGGCAAACTTCTTTCGGCGCTCCGTAACCCACTTTTGTAAAACTAAATAATTATTGTTATTTCGGGCACATTTACGAGTGACCATTCAGGGGTTGGGAACTATCAAATGTGTCCTGAGTTGTGTTCCCAAGTTCCGTAATCCACCTTGGTAAAGGTAAGCATTCATTGTCATTTCGCACACTTGCACAAATGATTTGCCCGTAAAAACTTGTGTGTGACTATTTTTGGGTTGGGAAATAGAAAAAATGTTCTTAGTTGGCAAACACAAATCAGCGCTCAGTAACACTCTTTTTTAAAGGTAAACATTTAACGTCATTTTGGGCACTTGCCCAAATGATTGGCGTGTAAAAAGTTGCGAGTTGATTAATTTCGGGTTGGGAAATATAAAATATATCTTGAGTTGTCAAACTTGTTCCGTAACTCCGTAACCCACTTTTGCATAGGTAAATATTTAAAAGTCGTGCACTTGCACAAATGATTTGCACGTAAAAACTTGCGAGTGACTATTTTTAGGTTAGGAAATATCAAATACGTCCTTAACTAGCAAACTTGTTTCGGTGCTTCGGAACCCCTTTTTGCAAAGGTAAAAAATTTAACGTCATTTCAAGCACTTGTACAAATGATTGGCGCATAGAAATTTGCGAGTTTACTTTTTAGGGTTTGAAAAAAGGAAATATGTCCTTAGTTGGCAAATTTGTTCCGGACTTCCGGGATCCACTTTTGTAAAGGTAAACATTCATTGTCATTTCGCGCACTTGCATAATGATTTGCATGTAAGGATTTGTGTGTGACCATTTTTGGGTTGGAAAATATCAAATATGTCCTTAGTTGGCAAATTTATTTCGGAACTCCGCAAACCACTTTTCTAAAGCTTTATATTTATCGTTATTTCGGGCACTTTCGCAAATGATTTGCGCTTAAAAACTTACGAGTAGCCATTTTGGGGTTGCGATATATAAAATATTTCCTGAGTTGTCAAACTTGTTGCGGAGCTCTGTAACCCACTTTTGTAAAGGTAAACATTTAGCATTATCTTGGGCACTTACATAAATAATAAACGCGTAAAAACTTGCGAGTGACTATTTTGGAGTTAGGAAATATCGGTTATGTCATTAGTTGGCAAACTTGTTCCGAAACTCCGGGGCCAAGTTTTCTTAGTTGGCAAACTTCTTTCGGCGCTCCGTAACCCACTTTTGTAAAGCTAAATAATTATTGTTATTTCGGGCACATTTACGAGTGATGTGAACCAGCATGGGAAGCAAGGCAAGGATCCCTTGGAGCTACAACAAGGACCATTGACAAGGAATAAAGCAAGGAAGTACGGCGTTACTCTTGGATTGCATACTCAAGAATTTATTACAAGAGAGATGACTGAAATTGCTAGGGATAAGTGCGAGAAGGAACTTGAAGGTCATTCGAAGCTGATTACGTTGCTGAGTGTATGCATGGATGAAGCAGAAGCAAATTGAAGATTTGTAGCGCTCGCTACCATTATCAAAGTCGCGCTCGCGACATTCAGTTAGCCGAAGACACTTTTGTGTTTTGTGGAAGTTAATTTTGGAGCACATCATGGAGGAAGATAGTGGAGAATCAGCCCGAACCATAAGCAGGTTGTGGTTTCGTCCCTGAGGTTGTGGTTTCTGCTGGAACTATTGAGGCATACGAGAATGTGGTTGGTTTTTAAAGACTTGGCAGTTATTTTTGTTATTTTAGCTTGTTTCCCTGTTGGGATAGGAATTCTGACTTAGTATTTGTTTTCCTTTTCCAACTAGGTTTAGGTTTTTGCCTTACACTATAAATAAGGCCTTAAATTCTTATATCAGCACTTTTTTTTGTTTTTTTGACAAATTTAATTCAGATTTGCTTTATGCAAATTTCGGCCTTCTTTGAGAGAGCGAGAGTTTGCTTCTTTCATTGATTGCATCACGAATCAGACCAACTTATCAATTTCGATTGTGGCGTTCTTCTGATCCGTTCTACAAAATCCTTCCGTTATTAGTGTTCTAGCTTCGCTAAGCTTAGGGTGCTATAGAGGGTGGTTTATCCACGTTCTTGGAATCTATATCAGAGGTGCGACGGGGTTTGAGGACTAAGTGCCATAGGGTTCCGCGTCATTTGGTATCAAAGCCAACAACAGGTAAATCTTTATCTATCTGTCTTTCTAGGGCTGTGTTATATTTTCGTTTTTTTTGGTATCTTAGTTTCGAATTTCGTTAGGGTTCATTGTCTTCAATTCGTTTCTGTTCAATTCGATTCCAATTGTTAGGTCCTGGATTGTCCATCCAAAATCATTGTGTTGCTTGCTATTTTGTTATTTGGCAATTCGGTTTCTTTTAGCAGCCATTATTTCCCTTCGAACTGAATCTGTTAGTGAATTTTTTTTGATACACACTCAAGAATTTCGTGTGGTGTTGCTTGAGACCCAAGCAAGGGGATAGTGAGAGCAAAAAAAAAAAAAAAAAAAAAAAAAAAAAAAAAAAAATTGCTCCAACAAAAAAAAAATTTTCTTTTTAGTCTTGCTATTTAAGTATTAAGGATCAGTTCTAGGTGGGTTACAATTAAGTGAAAATTTTGCTTCAGATTTTTTTTCCACCATTGAGGGGCTGCTGTTCTTTTATTTCAAATTGCATAGTATAGTAGCATTCTTGGGGTGTCTTCAAACCAGCGTTTGGGGTAGAAGATTTAGGTCCATAAATCAGCTTACCAAGAGCGAGTTGGTTTTGATACATTCTGACCAGAATTGTCTATTTTATTGCCCTCTTGTTTCTATTTTGTTTTTGAGCTAGCGTTGAAATTCCATTACATTGCTGAGTATCATTTGTTTGTTTCGATACTTAGTTTTCAATCGTGTAGTGCAAACGTTCTTGTGCTGCCTCCGGATACTTGTCAAGTTGTCTTCTAGGTGTCTAGGGATTAGGATCCTACCTTTTTGAACGTACTTGGCAGATTGGTGAGTGAACCTTGGTTCTGAAGTGCAATCGAAGAATCAGCAATAGTGAGGTAAGAGCGAAACACTTGTGAATTCTTTCTTTCAGTTACTAATTGTTTCTTGTGAGTTTCTCTGTTGTGGTCATGACTAGTGGGAATGGTAAAGATGTTGCTTCAATTTCTAGCAATTTTGAGACATATATGCAGCAAAGTAATGAGAAGATGGAAGAGATGGCAAGAATGATGGCCACCCTACAAGAGAACATGAATCTAATGATGAGGGAGAGGGTACAACAGCCCGCACCTCCAGTGAGATTACCACAACGAATCTTACCAAGGGGAGGCGAAGAGGAGGTCATTAGGAGAGCAGCAAGAGGAGGTCGAGGTGATCAGGAAGAGGTGGCTGAAAACTACCAAATTGTGACTGACAATGACCTTAGTTCCATCAAGATGAAGGTACCCGAATTTAAAGGGAATAACAATGCGGAAGAATACATTGAATGGGAGCGAAAGGTGGAACAAATTTTTGAGTGTCATAATTACTCAGAAGAAAAGAAGTCCCATATCGCAGCCGTGGAATTTAGGGGATATGCTACATTCTGGTGGGATCAACTCAAGTCTAGTAGAAGAGGAAAAGGATTGCGACCCGTGCCGGAGTGGGAGGCCTTGAAAGACTTAATGAGAACAAGGTTTGTTCCTTCTCATTACTATAGGGATTTGTATAATAGGTTGGCAAGACTGGTCCAAGGTGGTAAGAGTGTTGAAGAATACCACAAGGAGATGGAGATGACCATGGCCAGGGCTGACATTGAGGAGGATGAACAAAGGCTAATGTCCAGATTTCTGGGAGGTCTAAATTCCAACATTGCAAGTGAGCTGGAAATGTATGATTACAATTCCATGGAAGAGTTAGTTGAGAAGGCCATGAAGATTGAAAGGAAAATCAAGAACAAGAGCTCCACCAAATATGGGAAGTTCCAGAATGTGGGAGGAAGTAGTTCAACCTTTAAGGGGTCTTCAAATGATTTGCCCTCAAAAGGTGGAGATTTCAAGAATTCCTTCCAAAGGAGCAATCCTCCACCTACAAGTGGAAAAGGGATGAATGGAGGTTCAAATAAGCAGCAGTCAGGTATTCCTAATACTACTCCTAGTAGAAATATTAAGTGTTTCAAATGTTTAGGAAATGGGCATATTGCATCTCAATGTCCAAATAGGAGAGTTATGATTGCTACTGATGATGGGGGTTTAGTTTCTGATTCTGACCATAGTGATGGTGATAATAATGATATGAATGATATGCTTGATGATGTTGATGAGTGTGAAGAAGAAGTTGAGAATGCGTTGGTTGCTGAACGTGGTGATATGTTAGTTGCTAGGCGTGCTTTGAATATGCAAGTGAAAGAAGAAGGTCTAGAGCAACGAGATAACATATTTTATACTAGATGTTTAGTTGAGGGTAAAGTTTGTATGCTCATCATTGACAGTGGTAGTTGCACCAATGCTGCAAGTGAGACAATGGTGGAGAAGCTGAAATTGACTTGTTTAAAACATCCACATCCATATAGACTACAATGGTTTAATGATAGTGGAGAGGTGAAGGTTACTAAACAAGTGAAGATACCATTCTCTATAGGCTGGTATAAAGATGGAGTGTTGTGTGATGTAGTTCCTATGCAAGCTGGCCATATGTTGTTAGGAAGACCATGGCAATTTGATAGGAAGGCGCAGCATGATGGGTATTCAAATAGGTACACATTTACCTATGAAGGAAAGCTGGTTACTCTTGTACCATTATCACCGTTGGAGGTGTATGAAGATCATCGGAAGATGCATGAAAAAAGCAAAGCAAGATTCGACCAAAAGGGGTGCTACTTTAAAAATTAAGGGAAGTGCGAGAGAACATGATAAGGAGAGTGAATGTGAGAAGAAATTGGGAAAGGAGGCCAGAAAAGAAAATAATCAAATAAATGGCCCATTGGTGAGAGAAAACCAAGGAAAGGTGAAACAAACTTTTTATGCGAAACCAAGAGAGCTTAAATTTGCGATATCTAACGAGCAGCCGTTATTGCTCATTAGATATAAAGAAACTTTGTTTACTAATGTTGATGTTTCACTTGACCATTTGCCTTCTAGTTTTGTGTCTATGTTGCAGGATTTTCAAGATGTGTTTCCAGAGGAGCTGCCTAGTGGTTTACCGCCATTAAGGGGAGTTGAACACCAAATCGACTTCATACCTGGTTCGACGATTCCAAATAGACCAGCATATCGAAGTAACCCAATGGAGACCAAGGAGATGCAACGACAAGTGGAGGAGCTGTTGGAGAAAGGCTTGATTAGAGAGAGCTTAAGCCCTTGTGCCGTTCCTGTTTTGCTGGTACCAAAGAAAGATGGCACGTGGAGGATGTGTGTCGATTGTAGGGCTGTAAATAAGATCACGGTGAAGTATCGACATCCCATTCCACGACTTGACGACATGTTGGACGAGTTACATGGTGCAAGGTATTTTACTAAAATTGATCTTATGAGTGGATATCATCAAATTCGTATGAAACCTGGGGATGAGTGGAAAACAGCTTTTAAAACAAAATATGGGCTATATGAGTGGTTAGTAATGCCTTTTGGGTTGTCTAATGCACCGAGTACATTTATGAGATTAATGAACCATGTTTTGAGAGCTTATTTGGGCAGATTTGTTGTTGTTTATTTTGATGACATTCTGATCTATAGTAAGACATTAGATGAGCATTTAGAGCATGTTAGGATAGTGCTGGAAGCTTTGAGAACAGAAAACTTATATGCCAAGCTTAAGAAATGCACATTTTGCATGGATAGGCTTGTTTTTCTTGGCTTTGTTGTGAGTGCACAGGGATTAGAAGTTGATGAAGAGAAAGTGAAAGCTATAAAGGAATGGCCTGTTCCTAAGAACGTGACTGAAGTGAGGAGCTTCCATGGGCTAGCAAGTTTCTATAGAAGATTCGTGAAGGATTTTTCTACCATTGCAGCACCACTCACTAGCATTATCAAAAAGGAGGTTGGATTTCAGTGGGGAGAAGAGCAGCAAAAGGCGTTTGAGAATTTGAAAGGGAAGTTGACATCTGCACCTGTCTTAGCTTTGCCTAATTTTGATTCAATTTTTGAGATTGAATGTGATGCTTCTGGTGTAGGTATTGGGGCTGTGCTGATGCAAGAGAAGAAGCCAATAGCATATTTTAGTGAAAAACTCAATGGTGCACAACTGAGTTATTCTACATATGACAAGGAGTTACATGCTTTGGTGAGGGCGTTGGACGTGTGGGAGCATTACTTGCTGCCAAAGGAGTTCGTGATTTATACTGACCATGAATCCCTCAAGCATTTGAAGGGCCAAGGTGACGCGGAACCCTATGGCACAAGCCTCAAACCCACACGCACAAGTAGATATGGAATCCAAAGATCTGATAAACCCACCTCCTATGGCACCCCACACTTAGAGAAGCTGAAACACCAATGATTGAAGGATTTAGATGAGAATCTGACAAACGCCACAACAAATAGTTGATAAGTTAATCGAGATTCCTGGTGCAATTGATGAAAGCAAATCCTCACTCTCACTCAAAGCAATACACGCCAAAGGCATGAAAATAATTCTGATAATTTGATTTCAAAGCTGTCTCTTACAATTGTTTCTTATCCTTATATAGTAAGGAGAAAAACAAATAAAACCCTAAGATACTCTTCTTGGGCCTGACTTAAACACATAAGGCCCAAGCCCAATCACACACTAAAATAACACATAAGTATTAAAACACAAGCCCAAAACATGGCCCAACACTCTAAAACTTAAAAGATAAAATATGGCCAGAATACAAGCCCAAACAAAGCTAAAATAAAATAAGTGTTCAAATAATAAAAATATAGCAAGCCCACCATAACAAAACTGAATCTTCACAAAAGCCTTACTTGATCTTCACTTTAGGCTTCCCTTTGTGTAGTTTTAGCCCATAGGTTTGATTAGGCTCCCTAAACCTATGATTGCAAGTGTTGCACCAAATCCGTCCCATATGAGTTGAAGCACGCCCCAAATATATATGGATTATATGAATATGATTTTGAACTACTCTTGGATCCATTGGAATGATATAAGTTTGCTCCACACCATTGTTAGAAATTTGTCCTATTGGATCCGTATCATTCCCTCTTTCTTTAGAAAAGATTCGTCCTCGAATCTTGCTGATATTTATGTCAAGAAGGAAAGCTTTAGGCACCCATGTATCTTCAAAGACCTCCTTTTGAATAGGTGGAAATAGTATAAAACTTTCATCATGGATGTTTTCATTAACAACCTGCACATCAAGAACAAATGAACTAGACATAAAAATATTAGTCATAGAAAGATCATGTGGATGTGACCCATTCTCCTCTACAACTTCCAAAACAGTCTTATTCACCTCCTCCACCTCATCAATCATGTGCTCCCCATGTCCACCATCATTCACAACCTCTTCTATAAGCTCATTAATGGAATTTTCAAGAACAACTACATTAGATGCATGCATTACAACTTCCTCTTCAATTTGAATCTCTATGGAAGTTGACATTGGTACTTTAGCCTCTTCTTTCTCCTTTTCTTTCTCCATCTTCCCTCCTTGAACTAGTCTTGATTCTTTTCCAGCCTCGTTACCCTCAAACTCACTCTTTTCTCTCATTTTTTCCACAGAACTCAAGCTCTCACTCACCTTTGTAGCCAAGGCCGAAGCCTCCCTCTCCCTCTCCAGCATTTTTATGTGATCGGCATATACCTCTTGAGGTGATAAAGGAGCGAGTATAAGCTTCTGTCCTTCATGAGTGAAGGAGTACTTGTTATTGAGCCCATCATGTTGCACCTTTCTATCATATTGCCACGGCCTACCCAACAATATATGGCTTGCCTGCATAGGTACCACATCGCACAAGATCTCATCCTTATACCTACCAATAGAAAATGGTATAACCACCTGGCGTGTAACTCTGACCTCACCACAATCGTTCAACCATTGCAATCTGTATGGCTTAGGGTGTTTAATAGAAGCCAAGCCCAATTTCTCCACCATATACACACTAGCCACATTTGCACAACTACCTCCATGAATAATGACAGTACACACTTTTCCATTAACCAAACACCTAGTGTGAAATATGTTTTCCCGCTGTTTCAGGATTTCTTCCTTAACCTGCATATTCAGAGCACGCCTAGCAACAAGCATCTCACAATGTGCAGCAAGCAACACATTATTAACAAACACATCCGAATCATCACAGTCATTATTGCAATTATGAGTTCTTTGAGGTATTCTTGTAGAAGTGGACGCTGGTGAGACATTCTGATCTTTACTCATCCTACCTTTAATCAACAAAGAACAAAGAGAACTAGCAAATATTGTGTTAGAAAAGAAAGAACTCAAGTGTTTGCACACTTACCACTCTTTTGCTGATTCTTCAATTGCACTTCAGAAACTAAGGTCAACCAACTAACCACAAGGTGCGTTTAATGAAACAAAAAAAAGAAAACCTAAAGAAAGAACGAAGCGCGCAAAAACTAGAAAGAAGACACTGACAATTTGGAAAGTAACACATGAACTAGGTTTTGTGCTACTTGAAAAATATTACCTAGAGTATAGACACAAGCAAACAATACTCCAGCAATGTCAAGGAAGTAAAAGCAAGCTTAAACCAAAAAGAAACTTTGAATTGAAATAAAGACGAATCTGGACAAAAGTTTGAATTTAATTCACTTCAACGCAAATTAAATATGGATCTACTTAAATCTACCCAAAAAGGCAAGTATCAAAACACCACAAATAGAATCAGAAAAAAAAATATAAATTTCTCTCAGATCAGAAGCATGGACGAAAATGGGCATTAAAAAAAAAGGATTTGACACCAAATCGATTTAGATCCAGTTGCCTTAAATGTGCACCTTAAGGAATTAGGCAGATTTCTTTTGTCTCCTAATTTGGGTTCAACCCAATTCAAAATTCAAAATTCAAAATTGATTCCCATAAACTACAGCAATCAATTGAGATAGGTAAGAAAATATAGATGAAAAATGAAGGATATCACAATTTCGGCCAGATCAAGATAACTATAGCAAAGGCAATTCTTTTTCTTTTGTTTTTGTTTTGATTTTCGTTTTTTTTTATTTCGATTTTTTTATTTTTTATGACTAATAATCAAGATGGTGCAGCTATGGACACACAAGCTTTCACCGAAAATAACAAGAAAGACAAGAAAAACTCAAAAACCCCTAGATCCTAAGATAAATAAGAATTTACCTCACTTTGGCTCTGATACCAACTGACGCGGAACCCTATGGCACAAGCCTCAAACCCACACGCACAAGTAGATATGGAATCCAA
>NC_035172.2:24886024-24937012 GCF_001659605.2 Manihot esculenta | reverse complement strand
ATTGCCTTTGCTATAGTTATCTTGATCTGGCCGAAATTGTGATATCCTCCTTTTCATCTATATTTTCTTACCTATCTCAATTGATTGCTGTCGTTTATCGGGAATCAATTTTGAATTTTGAATTTTGAATTGGGTTGAACCCAAATTAGGAGACAAAAGAATCTGCCTAATTCTTAAGGTGCACATTTAAGGAAACTGGATCTAAATCGATTTGGTGTCAAATCCTTTTTTTTTAATGCCCATTTTCGTCCATGTTTCTGATCTGAGAGAAATTTATATTTTTTTTTCTGATTCTATTTGTGGTGTTTTGATACTTGCCTTTTGGGTAGATTTAAGTAGATCCATATTTAATTTGCGTTGAAGTGAATTAAATTCAAACTTTTGTCCAGATTCGTTTTATTTGATTCAAAGTTTCTTTTTGGTTTAAGCTTGCTTTTGCTTCCTTGACATTGCTGGAGTATTGTTTGCTTGTGTCTATACTCTAGGTAATATTTCAAGTAGCACAAAACCTTAGTTCATGTGTTTACTTTCCAAATTGTCAGTGTCTTCTTTCTAGTTTTTGCGCGCTTCGTTCTTTCTTTAGGTTTTCTTTTTTGTTTCATTAAACGCACCTTGTGGTTAGTTTGGTTGACCTTAGTTTCTGAAGTGCAATTGAAGAATCAGCAAAAGAGTGGTAAGTGTGCAAACACTTGAGTTCTTTCTTTTCTAACACATATTTGCTAGTTCTCTTGTTCTTTGTTGATTTAAGGTAGGATGAGTAAAGAATCAGAATGTCTCCACCAGCGGCCACTTCTACAAGAATACATCAAAGAACTCATAATTGCAATAATGACTGTGATGATTCGGATGTGTTTTGTTAATAATATTGTTGCTTGCTGCACATTGTGAGATGCTTGTTGCTAAGGCGTGCTCTGAATATGCAGGTTAAGGAAGAAAGCCTGGAACAAGCGGAAAACATATTTCACACTAGGTGTTTGGTTAATGGAAAAGTGTGTACTCTCATTATTGATGGAGGTAGTTGCACAAATGTGGGCTAGTGTGTATATGGTGGAGAAATTGGGCTTGGGCTTCGATTGAACCACCCTAAGCCATACAGATTGCAATGGTTGAATGATTGTGGTGAGGTTAGGGTTACACGCCAGGTGGTTATACCATTTTCTATTGGTAGGTATAAGGATGAGATCTTATGTGATGTGGTACCTATGCAGGCAAGCCATATGTTGTTGGGTAGACCGTGGCACATGATAGAAAGGTGCAACATGATGGGCTCAATAACAAGTACTCCTTCACTCATGAAGGACAGAAGCTTATACTTCGCTCCTTTTATCACCTCAAGAGGTATAATGTTGATCACATAAAAGATGCTGGAGAGGGAGAGGGAGGCTTCGGCCTTGGCCACAAAGGGAGTGAGAGCTTGAATTCTGCGGAAAAGATGAGAGAAAAGAGTGAGTTTGAGGGTAAACGAGGCTGGAAAAGAATCAAGACTAGTTCAAGGAGGGAAGGATGGAGAAAGAAAAGGAGAAAGAAGAGGCTAAAGTTACCAATGTCAACTTCCATAGAGATTCAAATTGAAGAGGAAGTTGTAATGCATGCATCTAATGTAGTTGTTCTAGAAAATTCCATTAATGAGCTTATAGAAGAGGTTGTGAATGATGGTGGACATGGGGAGCACATGATTGATGAGGTGGAGGAGGTGAATAAGACTGTTTTGGAAGTTGTAGAGGAGAATGGGTCACATCCACATGATATTTCTATGACTAATATTTTTATGTCTAGTTCATTTGTTCTTGATGTGCAGGTTGTTGATGAAAACATCCATGATGAAAGTTTTATACTATTTCCACCTATTCAAAAGGAGGTCTTTGAAGATACATGGGTGCCTAAAGCTTTCCTTCTTGACATAAATATCAGCAAGATTCGAGGACGAATCTTTTCTAAAGAAAGAGGGAATGATACGGATCCAATAGGACAAATTTCTAACAATGGTGTGGAGCAAACTTATATCATTCCAATGGATCCAAGAGTAGTTCAAAATCATATTCATATAATCCATATATATTTGGGGCGTGCTTTAATTCATATGGGACAGATTTGGTGCAACACTTGCAATCATAGGTTGAGGGAGCCTAATCAAACCTATGGGCTAAAACTACATAAAGGAAAGCCTAAAGTGAAGATCAAGTAAGGCTTTTGTGAAGATTGAACTTTGTTATGATGGGCTTGCTAGTTTTATTATTTAAACACTTGTTTTATTTTAGTTTTGTTTGGGCTTGTATTTTGGCCATATTTTATCTTTTAAGTTTTAGAGTGTTGGGCCATGTTGTGGGCTTATGTTTTAATACTTATGTGTTATTTTAGTATGAGATTGGGCTTGGGCCTTATGTGTTTAAGTCAGGCCCAAGAAGAGTGTCTTAGGGTTTTAATTGTTTCTTCTCCTTACTATATAAGGATAAGAAACAATTGTAAGAGACAGCTTTGAAATCAAATTATCAGAATTATTTTCATGCCTTTGGCGTGTATTGCTTTGAGTGAGAGTGAGGATTTGCTTTCATCAATTGCACCAGGAATCTCGATTAACTTATCAACTATTTGTTGTGGCGTTTGTCAGATTCTCATCTAAATCCTTCAATCATTGGTGTTTCAGCTTCTCTAAGTGTGGGGTGCCATAGGAGGTGGGTTTATCAGATCTTTGGATTCCATATCTACTTGTGCGTGTGGGTTTGAGGCTTGTGCCATAGGGTTCCGCGTCATTTTCCATCTAAATTAGACAACTCGTTCAAAGGTAAAGGCATTAAATCTAGTACAGTTAATGGATTAAAACCATACACAACCTCAAAAGGTGAATAACCAGTAGAAGAATGGACTGCTCGATTATAAGCAAATTCAACATATGGCAAACATTCTTCCCAGGTTTTCAAGTTCCTACCCACAATAGCACGAAGCATAGTTCCTAAAGTCCTATTAACAACTTCAGTTTGGCCATCTGTTTGTGGATGACAAGTAGTAGAAAATAAAAGTTTAGTACCCAATTTCCCCCACAAAACACGCCAGAAATGACTAAGGAACTTAGAATCTCTATCAGAAACAATAGTACTAGGTATACCATGCAAACGGACTACTTCCCTGAAAAACAAATCAGCTATGTTCGTTGCATCATCAGTTTTATGACATGGAATAAAATGTGCCATCTTGCTAAAGCGATCTACAACAACAAACACTGAATCTCTACCTCTTTTTGTCCTAGGTAAACCTATCACAAAATCCATAGATATATCAGTCCAAGGTTCAGTAGGTACAGGCAAAGGAGTATACAACCCATGTGGCAAGGACTTAGATTTAGCCTGTTTACATGCAAAGCATTGAGCACAAATTTTCTCTACATATTTTCGCATGTTAGGCCAATAAAAGTGTTCATTCAACATGTCTAAAGTCTTTTGCACACCAAAATGTCCCATTAATCCTCCTGAATGTGATTCTCTAACAAGCAACTCACGCACTGAACAATTAGGTATGCATATTTGTTTCCCCCTAAAAAGAAACCCATCATGCAAATAAAACGTTTTAAATGCCCCATGTTCACATGCCTTAAATACATCAGAAAAATCAGTATCATTCTCATACATATCTTTCAAATGCTCAAATCCTAACAACTTAGAACTAAGCATGGAAGTCAATGCATAACGTCTAGATAATGCATCGGCAATCACATTCTCTTTACCTTGCTTGTATTTAATCACATAAGGAAAGATTTCGAGATATTCAACCCACTTACCATGCTGCTTGTTCAACTTCCCTTGTCCCTTCAAGTGTTTGAGAGACTGATGGTCGGTATGAATCACAAACTCATTAGGCAGCAAGTAGTGTTCCCAAACTTCAAGAGCCCTAATCAGTGCATAGAACTCTTTGTCATAGGTGGAATAGTTCAATTGTGCGCCACCTAACTTCTCACTAAAATATGCTATGGGTCGGCCTTCCTGCATAAGAACAGCACCAATACCAATCCCAGAAGCATCACATTCAATTTCAAAGGTTTTAGAAAAATCAGGTAACCTTAAAACAGGAGCGGTAGTAAGTTTTTCTTTCGATGTGTTAAATGCAAGTTCCTGTTCTTTACCCCACTTAAACCCAACAGCCTTTTTAATAATCTCATTTAGAGGTGCAGCAATAGTGCTGAAATCTCTAACAAACCTCCTATAGAAGCTTGCCAATCCATGAAAGGATCTCACCTCATTAGCATTCTTAGGTGTAGGCCATTCTTGGATAGCCTTAACCTTTTCAGTATCTACCTCAACTCCACGTGAACTAATAATAAATCCTAGGAATATGACACTATCAGTACAAAATGTGCATTTCTTAAGATTAGCATACAGTTCATGTTCACGCAACTTCTGTAAAACAAGTTCAACATGCCTAATGTGGTCATCCATGTTTCGGCTATAAATCAATATATCATCAAAATACACAACCACAAACTTACCTAGGTAATCACGCAAAACATGGTTCATCAATCTCATAAATGTGCTAGGTGCATTAGTTAAGCCAAAAGGCATGACTAACCATTCATATAAACCATAGTTTGTCTTAAAGGCAGTTTTCCACTCATCACCTAACTTCATCCTAATTTGATGATAACCGCTTTTCAAATCAATTTTTGTAAAGAAAACAGCACCACATAATTCTTCAAGCATATCATCTAATCTAGGAATAGGATGGCGATACTTTACAGTGATTTTGTTGATCGCACGACAATCAACACACATGCGCATTGTTCCATCTTTCTTTGGAACCAACAAAACAGGTACTGCGCATGGACTAAGGCTCTCCCTGATATGTCCCTTAGCTAGCAACTCATCAACTTGCTTTTGCAATTCCTTCGTCTCCTCAGGATTGCTACGGTAAGCTGGACGGTTTGGAATCTGAGCTCCAGGAACAAAATCGATTTGATGTTCTATTCCCCTAATGGGTGGCAACCCAGATGGCACCTCCTCAGGAAATACATCCGCAAACTCCTGCAATAACTTAGAAAAAGAACTAGGCAATTCAACAGTAGGGTTAGTCTCAATCATAAAATTGGAACTAAAACGCAATATAATCAAAGCTCTCTTCCCTAAGTATGCTTTCTTCAGCTCTCTCTCTTTACAATAAAAGGAAGACTTGCTGAATTCTTCACTCTTCTCACTCAGCTCTCCTTTTACCTCCACACTCACTAACGTTTTCTCTCCTGCACATCTCTCATTTTTATCCTTTCCCGTGCAGTCACTCTCCTTTGGGCCATTCGAAACTTTCATTTTACTACTGGCCTCTTTTCCCTCATTCTTTTTACTTGTCTCACCTCCCTTACCCAATTTAGCAGATTGTTGTAATTTCACTTGATCTGCATATACATCTTTAGGAGATAATGGTACAAGTATATGTTTTACACCGAGGAACGTAAAAGAAAACCTATTACTATACCCATCATGAATGACACGCCTATCAAATTGCCATGGTCTACCTAACAAAATGTGTCCAGCCTGCATGGGTACAATATCACAAGTAACCTCATCTACATATTTGCCAATAGAAAATGACACTTTACATTGCTTGGTTACCTTTGCCTCGCCGCTATCATTCAACCACTGAAGTCTGTAAGGATTAGGGTGTTTAATAGTTTCTAGTCCTAATTTATCAACTAAAATAGTACTAGCACAATTAACTTGACTACCCGAATCTATTATCATGCTACAGACTTTACCACCAACCAAACAACGAGTGTGAAAGATGTTTTCACGCTGTTCAAGTCCCTCTTCTTTAATAGAAACATTTAAAGTACGCAATATCACTAAGGACTCTCCTTGAACAGGATACTCTTCTATCTCTACATCAGAACAATCTTCTAAAGGTGGTACTTCATCAGAATCAGAATCACTTTCGGAGACTATCTCATCTCCCCTCACTACCATAGCACGTTTATTAGCACACTCATTGGCATAATGCCCACGCCCTTTACATTTAAAGCACTGAATATCTCTAGTTCTACTTGATTTAGGGGCTGATTCATTTTTACCATGAGAGTTGGATGTTTCTTTGGAAGGTAACATGCCTTTTTGAGTTGAAGACTTTTCAAACCTTTTAGGATCAGGCTTGGTGTTCCATTTGGAACCCCATTTGCTGTTGGAGTTTTGAGCAGCCCTGTTGCTCCCCCATCTATTTCGGCCTCTTTGTCTTTCCACCTTAATTGCAATGTTCACCAAGTCTTCCAAATCAACATATGGTTGCAAATCAACCACATCAGCAATCTCCTTGTTTAGACCACCAAAGAAACGAGCCATAGTCTGGTCTTCCTCCTCCACTATGTTTGCTTTGATCAGGAGCAACTCCATCTCCTTATGATACTCATCAACAGACTTTGATCCCTGAGTTAATCTTTGCAATTGATGATGGAGATCTCTATGGTAATAAGTAGGCACATATTTCTTCCTCATGATTCGCTTCATCTCATCCCAACTAGCAATGGGTAACTCTCCATTCCTTCTCCTAGATTTCACAAGCTCATCCCACCATATTAGTGCATAATCTGAAAACTCAAGGGCAGCAAGTTTTACCTTTTTATCATCGGAATAGTTTTGACAGTTAAAAACCATCTCCACTTTACGCTCCCACTCTAAATAGGCATCAACATCAGCCTTACCATTGAAGCTTGGAATCTTCATCTTTATGGAGTTCATACTGTTATCTACATATGGTACACGATCATTGAACCTTCTGGCTCGGACAGGGGCTGATTGTGCCTCATTTTCCTCATCATAGGATGGATCGTGTGTATCATCATCCCTCTGAATGGACTTGCCCTTTGAAGATCTAAGGTTGTCCTCAAGGTTATCCATTCTCGAATTTAGCTTCTGAAAGCTATCCATGAAAGCTTTATATATATCTTTAAGATCAAATGTAGGGTCAGAAGTATCACCAGTATTATGCCCAGACATTATAGAAAAAAATTCACAATTCTCTCAACTCACGTGTTTAATTTTCAAGCACTCACTTGGTATCTCAAAAGTGCACTTCAGAATAAGGACTCAATAAGCCAAGCTTGTATGATTCAAATAATAAGGAAAGCAAGGAAAGACCTAAGAAGAAAAGATAGGAAACAACACTAGATGCAAACTGACCAAAATGAACAAATAGATTGATTTAGCACACAAAAGTTAAATTTCGTGTACTAAGTGTAATTAGATGTTCAACAATGTGCAATTTGTCAAACTAAATGTAAGGAACCAACAGACAGGAAGACACCAAATTGACAAACTAAGAATCAAAAATTGACAAGACGGATGTGCTTAACACGAAGTTTTCCCTAAGCATGCAATCCTAGGTTAACTGATATTAATATTGACTCAACAAAATTAATTCAAAGCAAGCAAACAAAATAGACACTTAAAACAGCAAGTATTAAGTACAACTGTTTTGTGAAAATACTACCCAAATTTGTCCTAAACCTACCCCAAACATGTATTTCGAATTCCAAGCCCAGAAATATGTTCAAGGTATATGAAATATGATTTATATCAGTAGATATCAATCAGGATGAAGTTTGAACAAATGAACCAAAGTGGCAGAAATTCTTTTTTTTTTCCTTTTTTTTTCTTCTTGTTTTGTTTTGTTTTTTTTTTTTTATGGACAGAAGTAAAACACTGGAAATACTATTCTAAGAGTATTAGAATGACAGCATATGAATTAGGGCAGAAAGCATAAACCAAATCACTAAAGATAGTAATTCAGCCTAAACAAGAATTTAGGGTAAAATTTGATTTGAACAACAACCAAACAATGTATTCGGCTCTAATAGGTATCCCAAACCAGATTTCCAAAGTGATATATTCAGCCAATAATGGACAAAATTGAATGCAAAGACGCAAAGGATAGTTAAGAAATTATTACTAAGCCTAGCTCTGATACCAATTGATGCGGAACCCCAGCCTATTAGAGACTGAAACGACACATACCCTAGTAAAAAGAACTTAATTCAGAAAATAATTCCCCAATCTAAAGCACCCTTAATTAACATGCAATTAAGAACACTTATAATGGATTGATTTCAAGAGCAGCAAGAATAAGAAACATACAAGTTAGTATCAAACCTTATTCGTGATGCAATGTCAAGAACCAAGATCTCTCTTAAGCTCTCAAAGAAGAATCGCATAAAGTAATTGTATTGAATAATTGATAATCTGTCTACAATAGAAAAATGGATGCT
Source organism: Manihot esculenta (assembly GCF_001659605.2). Classification (NCBI taxonomy): domain Eukaryota; kingdom Viridiplantae; phylum Streptophyta; class Magnoliopsida; order Malpighiales; family Euphorbiaceae; genus Manihot; species Manihot esculenta. The sequence continues at coordinate 24,928,779 of NC_035172.2, read as the reverse complement.
TTATATAGCCTAAATTAAGACCCATGATCTTTGCCACCTCCCACTACTTTACATGGACCCATGATCTTTGCCACTACCCACAACTATGCATGGACCCATGATCTATGCCACTATCCACTACTAGGTAACCACCCACTACTGTTTAACTACCCACTACCAAATAACTACCCACTACTGGTTAACTACCAACTACTAAATGACTAACCACTATAAATACAGAATTTGAATTGTCAATAAGGACACATTTGGCCTAATTGACTTGGAATGGCCAGATTGTTCTTCAACTTCAAAATGAACTTGCAAAGCTTCAACATATTCCTTCATGAATCCTTGAAGTGCTTCCTTCAACCTCTTGGATCTCAGCCTTGTAATTGGTCCTTGAGGCAATGCTAGCTCATCATTTTTGGTGTTGTTGGTCGTGCTTACATCAACAAGTGCTTGAAATGACATTAAATTTTTTACCTTTGTAAAAAGGGGTTCCGAAGCACCAAAACAAGTTTGCTAGTTAAGGACGTATTTGATATTTCCCAAAATAAAAATAGTGACTCGCAAGTTTTTACGTGCAAATCATTTGTGCAAGTGCACGACTTTTAAATATTTAATTATGCAAAAGTGGGTTACGGAGTTCCGGAACAAGTTTGACAACTCAAGATATATTTTATATTTCCCAACCCGAAATTAATCAACTCATAACTTTTTACGCCCCAATCATTTGGCCAAGTGCCCAAAATGACGTTAAATGTTTACCTTTACAAAAGAGTGTTACTGAGTGCTGATTTGTGTTTGCCAACCAAGTACATTTTTTCCATTTCCCAACCCAAAAATAGTCACACACAAGTTTTTACGGGCAAATCATTTGTGCAAGTGTGCGAAATGACAATGAATGCTTACGTTTACCAAGGTGGATTACGAAACTTTGGAACACAACTCAGGACAAATTTGATAGTTCCCAACCCCTGAATGGTCACTCGTAAATGTGCTCGAAATAACGACAAATATTTAGCTTTACAAAAGTGGGTTACGGAGCGCCGAAAGAAGTTTTCCAACTAACAAAAGTTGGCCCTGAAGTTTCGGAACAAGTTTGCCAACTAATGACATAACCGATATTTCCTAACTACAAAATAGTCACTCGCAAGTTTTTACGCGTTTATTATTTATGTAAGTGCCCAAGATAACGCTAAATGTTTACCTTTACAAAGGTGGGTTACAGAGCTTCGCAACAAGTTTGACAACTCAGGAAATATTTTATATATCCCAACCCCAAAATGGCTACTCGTAAGTTTTTAATTGCAAATCATTTGCGAAAGTGCCCCGAAATAACGTTAAATATAAAGCTTTACAAAAGTGGGTTGCGGAGTTCCGAAATAAATTTGCCAACTAAGGACATATTTGATATTTTCCAACCCAAAAATGGACACACACAAATCCTTACATGCAAATCATAATGCAAGTGCGCGAAATGACAATGAATGTTTACCTTTACAAAAGTGGATCCCGGAAGTCCGGAACAAATTTGCCAACTAAGGACATATTTCCTTTTTTCCAACCCCAAAAAGTAAACTCGCAAATTTCTATGCGCCAATCATTTGTACAAGTGCTTGAAATGACGTTAAATTTTTTACCTTTGCAAAAAGGGGTTCCGAAGCACCGAAACAAGTTTGCCAGTTAAGGACGTATTTGATATTTCCCAACCTAAAAATAGTCACTCGTAACTTTTTACGTGCAAATCATTTGTGCAAGTGCACGACTTTTAAATATTTACCTATGCAAAAGTGGGTTACGGAGTTCCGGAACAAGTTTGACAACTCAAAACATATTTTATATTTCCCAACCCGAAATTAATCAACTCGCAACTTTTTACGCCCCAATCATTTGGGCAAGTGCCCAAAATGATGTTAAATGTTTACCTTTTACAAAAGAGTGTTACTGAGCGCTGATTTGTGTTTGCCAACTAAGTACATTTTTTCTATTTCCCATCCCAAAAATAGTCACACACAAGATTTTACGGGCAAATCATTTGTGCAAGTGTGCGAAATGACAATGAATACTTACCTTTACCAAGGTGGATTACGGAACTTTGGAAAACAACTCAGGACAAATTTGATAGTTCCCAACCCCTGAATGGTCACTCGTAAATGTGCTCCATATATCGATAATTATTTAGCTTTACAAAAGTGGGTTACGGGGCGCCGAAAGAAGTTTACCAAGTAACAAAAGTTGGCCCCGGAGTTTCGGAACAAGTTTGCCAACTAATGACATAACCGATATTTCCTAACTCCAAAATAGTCACTCGCAAGTTTTTACGCGTTTATTATTTATGTAAGTGCCCAAGATAACGCTAAATGTTTACCTTAACAAAAGTGGGTTACAGAGCTCCGCAACAAGTTTGACAACTCAGGAAATATTTTATATATCCCAACCCCAAAATGGCTACTCGTAAGTTTTTAAGCGCAAATCATTTGCGAAAGTGCCCGAAATAACGATAAATATAAAGCTTTACAAAAGTGGGTTGCGGAGTTCCGAAATAAATTTGCCAACTAAGGACATTTGATATTTTCCAACCCAAAAATGGTCACACACAAATCCTTACATGCAAATCATTATGCAAGTGCGCGAAATGACAATGAATGTTTACCTTTACAAAAGTGGATCCCGGAAGTCCGGAACAAATTTGCCAACTAAGGACATATTTCCTTTTTTCCAACCCCAAAAAGTAAACTCGCAAATTTCTATGCGCCAATCATTTGTACAAGTGCTTGAAATGACGTTAAATTTTTTACCTTTGCAAAAAGGGGTTCCGAAGCACCGAAACAAGTTTGCCAGTTAAGGACGTATTTGATATTTCCCAACCTAAAAATAGTCACTCGTAACTTTTTACGTGCAAATCATTTGTGCAAGTGCACGACTTTTAAATATTTACCTATGCAAAAGTGGGTTACGGAGTTCCGGAACAAGTTTGACAACTCAAAACATATTTTATATTTCCCAACCCGAAATTAATCAACTCGCAACTTTTTACGCCCCAATCATTTGGGCAAGTGCCCAAAATGATGTTAAATGTTTACCTTTTACAAAAGAGTGTTACTGAGCGCTGATTTGTGTTTGCCAACTAAGTACATTTTTTCTATTTCCCATCCCAAAAATAGTCACACACAAGATTTTACGGGCAAATCATTTGTGCAAGTGTGCGAAATGACAATGAATGCTTACCTTTACCAAGGTGGATTACGGAACTTTGGAAAACAACTCAGGACAAATTTGATAGTTCCCAACCCCTGAATGGTCACTCGTAAATGTGCCCGAAATATCGATAATTATTTAGCTTTACAAAAGTGGGTTACGGGGCGCCGAAAGAAGCTTACCAAGTAACAAAAGTTGGCCCCGGAGTTTCGGAACAAGTTTGCCAACTAATGACATAACCGATATTTCCTAACTCCAAAATAGTCAATCGCAAGTTTTTACGCGTTTATTATTTATGTAAGTGCCCAAGATCAATGTTTACCTTTATAAAAGTGGTTTACAGAGCTCCGCAACAAGTTTGACAACTCAGGAAATATTTTATATATCCCAACCCCAAAATGGCTACTCGTAAGTTTTTAAGCGCAAATCATTTGCGAAAGTGCCCGAAATAATGATAAATATAAAGCTTTACAAAAGTGGGTTGCGGAGTTCCGAAATAAATTTGCCAACTAAGGATATATTTGATATTTTCCAACCCAAAAATGGTCACACACAAATCCTTACATGCAAATCATTATGCAAGTGCGCGAAATGACAATGAATGTTTACCTTTACAAAAGTGGATCCCGGAAGTCTGGAACAAATTTGCCAACTAAGGACATATTTCCTTTTTTCCAACCCCAAAAAGTAAACTCGCAAATTTCTATGCGCCAATCATTTGTACAAGTGCTTGAAATGACGTTAAATTTTTTACCTTTGCAAAAGGGGGTTCCGAAGCACCGAAACAAGTTTGCCAGTTAGGGACGTATTTGATATTTCCGAACCTAAAAATAATCACTCGCAAGTATTTACGTGCAAATCATTTGTGCAAGTGCACGACTTTTAAATGTTTACCTATGCCAAAGTGGGTTACGGAGTTCAGGAACAAGTTTTATAACTCAAGACATATTTTATATTTCCCAACCCGAAATTAATAAACTGGCAACTTTTTATGCTCCATCATCTGGGCAAGTGCCCAAATGACGTTAAATATTTACCTTTACAAAAGAGTGTTATTGAGCGCTGATAAAGTTTGCCAACCAAGTAGATTTTTTCTATTTCCCAACCCAAAAATAGTCACACACAAGTTTTTACGGGCAAATCATTTCTGCAAGTGTGCGAAATGACAATGAATGCTTACCTTTACCAAGGTGGATTACGAAACTTTGGAACACAACTCAGGACACATTTGATAGTTCCCAACCCCTGAATGGTCACTCGTGATTGTGCCTGAAATAACAATAATTATTTAGCTTTACAAAAGTGGGTTACGGAGCGCCGAAAGAAGTTTGCTAGCTAACAAAAGTTGGGCCCGGAGTTTCGGAACAAGTTTGCCAACTAATGACATAACCGATATTTCCTAACTCCAAAATAGTCACTCGCAAGTTTTTACGCGTTTATAATTTATGTAAGTGCCCAAGATAACGCTAAATGTTTACCTTTACAAAAGTGGGTTACAGAGCTCCGCAACAAGTTTGACAACTGAGGAAATATTTTATATATGTCAACACCAAAATGGCTACTCGTAAGTTTTTAAGCACAAATCATTTGCGAAAGTGCCCGAAATAAACATAAATATAAAGCTTTACAAAAGTGGGTTGCAGAGTTCCGAAATAAATTTGCCAACTAAGGACATATTTGATATTTTCCAACCCAAAAATGGTCACACACAAATCCTTACATGCAAATCATTATGCAAGTGCGCGAAATGACAATGAATGTTTACCTTTACAAAAGTGGATCCCGGAAGTCCGGAACAAATTTGCCAACTAAGGACATATTTCCTCTTTTCCAACCCCAAAAAGTAAACTCGCAAATTTCTATGTGCCAATCATTTGTACAAGTACTTGAAATGACGTTAAATTTTTTACCTTTGTAAAAAGGGGTTCCGAAGCACCAAAACAAGTTTGCTAGTTAAGGACGTATTTGATATTTCCCAAAATAAAAATAGTGACTCGCAAGTTTTTACGTGCAAATCATTTGTGCAAGTGCACGACTTTTAAATATTTAATTAAGCAAAAGAGGGTTACGGAGTTCCGGAACAAGTTTGACAACTCAAGATATATTTTATATTTCCCAACCCGAAATTAATCAACTCGTAACTTTTTACGCCCCAATCATTTGGCCAAGTGCCCAAAATGACGTTAAATGTTTACCTTTACAAAAGAGTGTTACTGAGTGCTGATTTGTGTTTGCCAACTAAGTGCATTTTTTCTATTTCCCAACCCAAAAATAGTCACACACAAGTTTTTACGGGCAAATCATTTGTGCAAGTGTGCGAAATGACAATGAATGCTTACCTTTACCAAGGTGGATTACGGAACTTGGGAACACAACTCAGGACACATTTGATAGTTCCCAACCCCTGAATGGTCACTCATAAATGCGCCCGAAATAACGATAATTATCTAGCTTTACAAAAGTGGGTTACGGAGCGCCGAAAGAAGTTTGCCAACTAACAAAAGTTGGCCCCGGAGTTTCGGAACAAGTTTGCCAACTAATGACATAACCGATATTTCCTAACTCCAAAATAGTCACTCGCAAGTATTTACGCGTTTATTATTTATGTAAGTGCCCAAGATAACGCTAAATGTTTACCTTTACAAAGGTGGGTTACAGAGCTTCGCAACAAGTTTGACAACTCAGGAAGTATTTTATATATCCCAACCCCAAAATGGCTACTCGTAAGTTTTTAAGCGCAAATCATTTGCGAAAGTGCCCGAAATAACGATAAATATAAAGCTTTACAAAAGTGGGTTGCGGAGTTCCGAAATAAATTTGCCAACTAAGGACATTTGATATTTTCCAACCCAAAAATGGTCACACACAAATCCTTACATGCAAATCATTATGCAAGTGCGCGAAATGACAATGAATGTTTACCTTTACAAAAGTGGATCCCGGAAGTCCGGAACAAATTTGCCAACTAAGGACATATTTCCTTTTTTCCAACCCCAAAAAGTAAACTCGCAAATTTCTATGTGCCAATCATTTGTACAAGTACTTGAAATGACGTTAAATTTTTTACCTTTGTAAAAAGGGGTTCCGAAGCACCAAAACAAGTTTGCTAGTTAAGGACGTATTTGATATTTCCCAAAATAAAAATAGTGACTCGCAAGTTTTTACGTGCAAATCATTTGTGCAAGTGCACGACTTTTAAATATTTAATTAAGCAAAAGAGGGTTACGGAGTTCTGGAACAAGTTTTATAACTCAAGACATATTTTATATTTCCCAACCCGAAATTAATAAACTCGCAACTTTTTATGCTCCAATCATTTGGGCAATTGCCCAAATGACGTTAAATGTTTACCTTTACAAAAGAGTGTTACTGAGCGCTGATTTGTGTTTGCCAACTAAGTACATTTTTTCTATTTCCCATCCCAAAAATAGTCACACACAAGATTTTACGGGCAAATAATTTGTGCAAGTGTGCGAAATGACAATGAATGCTTACCTTTACCAAGGTGGATTACGGAACTTTGGAAAACAACTCAGGACAAATTTGATAGTTCCCAACCCCTGAATGGTCACTCGTAAATGTGCCCGAAATATCGATAATTATTTAGCTTTACAAAAGTGGGTTACGGGGCGCCGAAAGAAGCTTACCAAGTAACAAAAGTTGGCCCCGGAGTTTCGGAACAAGTTTGCCAACTAATGACATAACCGATATTTCCTAACTCCAAAATAGTCAATCGCAAGTTTTTACGCGTTTATTATTTATGTAAGTGCCCAAGATCAATGTTTACCTTTATAAAAGTGGTTTACAGAGCTCCGCAACAAGTTTGACAACTCAGGAAACATTTTATATATCCCAACCCCAAAATGGCTACTCGTAAGTTTTTAAGCGCAAATCATTTGCGAAAGTGCCCGAAATAATGATAAATATAAAGCTGTACAAAAGTGGGTTGCGGAGTTCCGAAATAAATTTGCCAACTAAGGATATATTTGATATTTTCCAACCCAAAAATGGTCACACACAAATCCTTACATGCAAATCATTATGCAAGTGCGCGAAATGGCAATGAATGTTTACCTTTACAAAAGTGGATCCCGGAAGTCTGGAACAAATTTGCCAACTAAGGACATATTTCCTTTTTTCCAACCCCAAAAAGTAAACTCGCAAATTTCTATGCGCCAATCATTTGTACAAGTGCTTGAAATGACGTTAAATTTTTTACCTTTGCAAAAAGGGGTTCCGAAGCACCGAAACAAGTTTGCCAGTTAAGGACGTATTTCATATTTCCCAACCTAAAAATAGTCACTCGCAACTGTTTACGTGCAAATCATTTGTGCAAGTGCACGACTTTTAAATATTTACCTATGCAAAAGTGGGTTACGGAGTTCCGGAACAAGTTTGACAACTCAAAACATATTTTATATTTCCCAACCCGAAATTAATCAACTCGCAACTTTTTACACCCCTATCATTTGGGCAAGTGCCCAAAATGATGTTAAATGTTTACCTTTTACAAAAGAGTGTTACTGAGCGCTGATTTGTGTTTGCCAACTAAGTACATTTTTTCCATTTCCCACCCCAAAAATAGTCACACACAAGATTTTACGGGCAAATCAATTGTGCAAGTGTGCGAAATGACAATGAATGCTTACCTTTACCAAGGTGGATTACGGAACTTTGGAAAACAACTCAGGACAAATTTGATAGTTCCCAACCCCTGAATGGTCACTCGTAAATGTGCTCGAAATATCGATAATTATTTAGCTTTACAAAAGTCGGTTACGGGGCGCCGAAAGAAGTTTACCAAGTAACAAAAGTTGGCCCCGGAGTTTCGGAACAAGTTTGCCAACTAATGACATAACCGATATTTCCTAACTCCAAAATAGTCACTCGCAAGTTTTTACGCGTTTATTATTTATGTAAGTGCCCAAGATAACGCTAAATGTTTACCTTAACAAAAGTGGGTTACAGAGCTCCGCAACAAGTTTGACAACTCAGGAAATATTTTATATATCCCAACCCCAAAATGGCTACTCGTAAGTTTTTAAGCGCAAATCATTTGCGAAAGTGTTCGAAATAACGATAAATATAAAGCTTTACAAAAGTGGGTTGCGGAGTTCCGAAATAAATTTGCCAACTAAGGACATATTTGATATTTTCCAACCCAAAAATGGTCACACACAAATCCTTACATGGAAATCATTATGCAAGTGCGCGAAATGACAATGAATGTTTACCTTTACAAAAGTGGATCCCGGAAGTCCGGAACAAATTTGCCAACTAAGGACATATTTCCTTTTTTCCAACCCCAAAAAGTAAAGTCGCAAATTTCTATGTGCCAATCATTTGTACAAGTGCTTGAAATGACGTTAATTTTTTTGCCTTTGTAAAAAGGGGTTCCGAAGCACCGAAACAAGTTTGCTAGTTAAGGACGTATTTGATATTTCCCAAAATGAAAATAGTGACTCGCAAGTTTTTACGTGCAAATCATTTGTGCAAGTGCACGACTTTTAAATATTTAATTATGCAAAAGTGGGTTACGGAGTTCCGGAACAAGTTTGACAACTCAAGATATATTTTATATTTCCCAACCCGAAATTAATCAACTCGCAACTTTTTACGCCCCAATCATTTGGGCAAGTGCCCAAAATGATGTTAAATGTTTACCTTTTAGAAAAGAGTGTTACTGAGCGCTGATTTGTGTTTGCCAACTAAGTACATTTTTTCTATTTTCCATCCCAAAAATAGTCACACACAAGATTTTACGGGCAAATCATTTGTGCAAGTGTGCGAAATGACAATGAATGCTTACCTTTACCAAGGTGGATTACGGAAGTTGGGAACAGAACTCAGGACACATTTGATAGTTCCCAACCCCTGAATGGTCACTCATAAATGTGCCCGAAATAACGATAATTATCTAGCTTTACAAAAGTGGGTTACGGAGCGCCGAAAGAAGTTTGCCAACTAACAAAAGTTGGCCCCGGAGTTTCGGAACAAGTTTGCCAACTAATGACATAACCGATATTTCCTAACTCCAAAATAGTCACTCGCAAGTTTTTACGCGTTTATTATTTATGTAAGTGCCCAAGATAACGCTAAATGTTTACCTTTACAAAGGTGGGTTACAGAGCTTCGCAACAAGTTTGACAACTCAGGAAGTATTTTATATATCCCAACCCCAAAATGGCTACTCGTAAGTTTTTAAGCGCAAATCATTTGCGAAAGTGCCCGAAATAACGATAAATATAAAGCTTTACAAAAGTGGGTTGCGGAGTTCCGAAATAAATTTGCCAACTAAGGACATATTTGATATTTTCCAACCCAAAATGGTCACACACAAATCCTTACATGCAAATCATTATGCAAGTGCGCGAAATGACAATGAATGTTTACCTTTACAAAAGTGGATCCCGGAAGTCTGGAACAAATTTGCCAACTAAGGACATATTTCCTTTTTTCCAACCCCAAAAAGTAAACTCGCAAATTTCTATGTGCCAATCATTTGTACAAGTGCTTGAAATGACGTTAAATTTTTACCTTTGCAAAAAGGGGTTCCGAAGCACCGAAACAAGTTTGCCAGTTAAGGACGTATTTGATATTTCCCAGCCTAAAAATAGTCACTCGCAACTGTTTACGTGCAAATCATTTGTGCAAGTGCACGACTTTTAAATATTTACCTATGCAAAAGTGGGTTACGGAGTTCCGGAACAAGTTTGACAACTCAAAACATATTTTATATTTCCCAACCCGAAATTAATCAACTCGCAACTTTTTACGCCCCAATCATTTGGGCAAGTGCCCAAAATGATGTTAAATGTTTACCTTTTACAAAAGAGTGTTACTGAGCGCTGATTTGTGTTTGCCAACTAAGTACATTTTTTCTATTTCCCATCCCAAAAATAGTCACACACAAGATTTTACGGGCAAATCATTTGTGCAAGTGTGCGAAATGACAATGAATGCTTACCTTTACCAAGGTGGATTACGGAACTTTGGAAAACAACTCAGGACAAATTTGATAGTTCCCAACCCCTGAATGGTCACTCGTAAATGTGCCCGAAATATCGATAATTATTTAGCTTTACAAAAGTGGGTTACGGGGCGCCGAAAGAAGCTTACCAAGTAGCAAAAGTTGGCCCCGGAGTTTCGGAACAAGTTTGCCAACTAATGACATAACCGATATTTCCTAACTCCAAAATAGTCACTCGCAAGTTTTTACGCGTTTATTATTTATGTAAGTGCCCAAGATCAATGTTTACCTTTATAAAAGTGGTTTACAGAGCTCCGCAACAAGTTTGACAACTCAGGAAATATTTTATATATCCCAACCCCAAAATGGCTACTCGTAAGTTTTTAAGCGCAAATCATTTGCGAAAGTGCCCGACATAATGATAAATATAAAGCTTTACAAAAGTGGGTTGCGGAGTTCCGAAATAAATTTGCCAACTAAGGATATATTTGATATTTTCCAACCCAAAAATGGTCACACACAAATCCTTACATGCAAATCATTATGCAAGTGCGCGAAATGGCAATGAATGTTTACCTTTACAAAAGTGGATCCCGGAAGTCTGGAACAAATTTGCCAACTAAGGACATATTTCCTTTTTTCCAACCCCAAAAAGTAAACTCGCAAATTTCTATGCGCCAATCATTTGTACAAGTGCTTGAAATGACGTTAAATTTTTTACCTTTGCAAAAAGGGGTTTCGAAGCACCGAAACAAGTTTGCCAGTTAAGGACGTATTTGATATTTCCCAACCTAAAAATAGTCACTCGCAACTGTTTACGTGCAAATCATTTGTGCAAGTGCACGACTTTTAAATATTTACCTATGCAAAAGTGGGTTACGGAGTTCCGGAACAAGTTTGACAACTCAAAACATATTTTATATTTCCCAACCCGAAATTAATCAACTCGCAACTTTTTACACCCCTATCATTTGGGCAAGTTCCCAAAATGATGTTAAATGTTTACCTTTTACAAAAGAGTGTTACTGAGCGCTGATTTGTGTTTGCCAACTAAGTACATTTTTTCTATTTCCCATCCCAAAAATAGTCACACACAAGATTTTACGGGCAAATCATTTGTGCAAGTGTGCGAAATGACAATGAATGCTTACCTTTACCAAGGTGGATTACGGAACTTTGGAAAACAACTCAGGACAAATTTGATAGTTCCCAACCCCTGAATGGTCACACGTAAATGTGCTCCAAATATCGATAATTATTTAGCTTTACAAAAGTGGGTTACGGGGCGCCGAAAGAAGTTTACCAAGTAACAAAAGTTGGCCCCGGAGTTTCGGAACAAGTTTGCCAACTAATGACATAACCGATATTTCCTAACTCCAAAATAGTCACTCGCAAGTTTTTACGCGTTTATTATTTATGTAAGTGCCCAAGATAACGCTAAATGTTTACCTTAACAAATGTGGGTTACAGAGCTCCGCTACAAGTTTGACAACTCAGGAAATATTTTATATATCCCAACCCCAAAATGGCTACTCGTAAGTTTTTAAGCGCAAATCATTTGCGAAAGTGTCCGAAATAACGATAAATATAAAGCTTTACAAAAGTGGGTTGCGGAGTTCCGAAATAAATTTGCCAACTAAGGACATATTTGATATTTTCCAACCCAAAAATGGTCACACACAAATCCTTACATGGAAATCATTATGCAAGTGCGCGAAATGACAATGAATGTTTACCTTTACAAAAGTGGATCCCGGAAGTCCGGAACAAATTTGCCAACTAAGGCCATATTTCCTTTTTTCCAACCCCAAAAAGTAAAGTCGCAAATTTCTATGTGCCAATCATTTGTACAAGTGCTTGAAATGACGTTAATTTTTTTGCCTTTGTAAAAAGGGGTTCCGAAGCACCGAAACAAGTTTGCTAGTTAAGGACGTATTTGATATTTCCCAAAATGAAAATAGTGACTCGCAAGTTTTTACGTGCAAATCATTTGTGCAAGTGCACGACTTTTAAATATTTAATTATGCAAAAGTGGGTTACGGAGTTCCGGAACAAGTTTGACAACTCAAGATATATTTTATATTTCCCAACCCGAAATTAATCAACTCGCAACTTTTTACGCCCCAATCATTTGGGCAAGTGCCCAAAATGATGTTAAATGTTTACCTTTTAGAAAAGAGTGTTACTGAGCGCTGATTTGTGTTTGCCAACTAAGTACATTTTTTCTATTTTCCATCCCAAAAATAGTCACACACAAGATTTTACGGGCAAATCATTTGTGCAAGTGTGCGAAATGACAATGAATGCTTACCTTTACCAAGGTGGATTACGGAACTTTGGAAAACAACTGATGTAAGCACGACCAACAACACCAAAAATGATGAGCTAGCATTGCCTCAAGGACCAATTACAAGGCTGAGATCCAAGAGGTTGAAGGAAGCACTTCAAGGATTCATGAAGGAATATGTTGAAGCTTTGCAAGTTCATTTTGAAGTTGAAGAACAATCTGGCCATTCCAAGTCAATTAGGCCAAATGTGTCCTTATTGACAATTCAAATTCTGTATTTATAGTGGGTAGTCATTTAGTAGTTGGTAGTTAATCAGTAGTGGGTAGTTATTTGGTAGTGGGTAGTTAAACAGTAGTGGGTGGTTACCTAGTAGTGGATAGTGGCATAGATCATGGGTCCATGCATAGTTGTGGGTAGTGGCAAAGATCATGGGTCTTAATTTAGGCTATATAAAGCATCCATTTTTCTATTGTAGACACAGATTATCAATTATTCAATACAATTGCTTTATGCGATTCTTCTTTGAGAGCTTAAGAGAGATCTTGGTTCTTGACATTGCATCACGAATAAGGTTTGATACTAACTTGTATGTTTCTTATTCTTGCTGCTCTTGAAATCAATCCATTATAAGTGTTCTTAATTGCAAGTTAATTAAGGGTGCTTTAGATTGGGGAATTATTTTCTGAATTAAGTTCTTTTTACTAGGGTATGTGTCGTTTCAGTCTCTAATAGGCTGGGGTTCCGCATCAATTGGTATCAGAGCTAGGCTTAGTAATAATTTCTTAACTATCCTTTGCGTCTTTGCATTCAATTTTGTCCATTATTGGCTGAATATATCACTTTGGAAATCTGGTTTGGGATTCCTATTAGAGCCGAATACATTGTTTGGTTGTTGTTCAAATCAAATTTTACCGTCAATTCTTGTTTAGGCTGAATTACTATCTTTAGTGATTTGGTTTATGCTTTCTGCCCTAATTCATATGCTGTCATTCTAATACTCTTAGAATAGTATTTCCAGTGTTTTACTTCTGTCCATAAAAAAAAAAAAATCAAAACAAGAAGAAAAAAAAAAGGAAAAAAAAAAAGAATTTCTGCCACTTTGGTTCATTTGTTCAAACTTCATCCTGATTGATATCTACTGATATAAATCATATTTCATATACCTTGAACATATTTCTGGGCTTGGAATTCGAAATACATGTTTGGGGTAGGTTTAGGACAAATTTGGGTAGTATTTTCACAAAACAGTTGTACTTAATACTTGCGGTTTTAAGTGTCTATTTTGTTTGCTTGCTTTGAATTAATTTTGTTGAGTCAATATTAATATCAGTTAACCTAGGATTGCATGCTTAGGGAAAACTTCGTGTTAAGCACATCCGTCTTGTCAATTTTTGATTCTTAGTTTGTCAATTTGGTGTCTTCCTGTCTGTTGGTTCCTTACATTTAGTTTGACAAATTGCACATTGTTGAACATCTAATTACACTTAGTACACGAAATTTAACTTTTGTGTGCTAAATCAATCTATTTGTTCATTTTGGTCAGTTTGCATCTAGTGTTGTTTCCTATCTTTTCTTCTTAGGTCTTTCCTTGCTTTCCTTATTATTTGAATCATACAAGCTTGGCTTATTGAGTCCTTATTCTGAAGTGCACTTTTGAGATACCAAGTGAGTGCTTGAAAATTAAACACGTGAGTTGAGAGAATTGTGAATTTTTTTTTCTATAATGTCTTGGCATAATACTGGTGACACTTCTGACCCTACATTTGATCTTAAAGATATATATAAAGCTTTCATGGATAGCTTTCAGAAGCTAAATTCGAGAATGGATAACCTTGAGGACAACCTTAGATCTTCAAAGGGCAAGTCCATTCAGAGGGATGATGATACACACGATCCACCTATGATGAGGAAAATGAGGCACAATCAGCCCCTGTCCGAGCCAGAAGGTTCAATGATCGTGTACCATATGTAGATAACAGTATGAACTCCATAAAGATGAAGATTCCAAGCTTCAATGGTAAGGCTGATGTTGATGCCTATTTAGAGTGGGAGCGTAAAGTGGATATGGTTTTTAACTGTCAAAACTATTCCGATGATAAAAAGGTAAAACTTGCTGCCCTTGAGTTTTCAGATTATGCACTAATATGGTGGGATGAGCTTGTGAAATCTAGGAGAAGGAATGGAGAGTTACCCATTGCTAGTTGGGATGAGATGAAGCGAATCATGAGGAAGAAATATGTGCCTACTTATTACCATAGAGATCTCCATCATCAATTGCAAAGATTAACTCAGGGATCAAAGTCTGTTGATGAGTATCATAAGGAGATGGAGTTGCTCCTGATCAAAGCAAACATAGTGGAGGAGGAAGACCAGACTATGGCTCGTTTCTTTGGTGGTCTAAACAAGGAGATTGCTGATGTGGTTGATTTGCAACCATATGTTGATTTGGAAGACTTGGTGAACATTGCAATTAAGGTGGAAAGACAAAGAGGCCGAAATAGATGGGGGAGCAACAGGGCTGCTCAAAACTCCAACAGCAAATGGGGATCCAAATGGAACACCAAGCCTGATCCTAAAAGGTTTGAAAAGTCTTCAACTCAAAAAGGCATGTTACCTTCCAAAGAAACATCCAACTCTCATGGTAAAAATGAATCAGCCCCTAAATCAAATAGAACTAGAGATATTCAGTGCTTTAAATGTAAAGGGCGTGGGCATTATGCCAATGAGTGTGCTAATAAACGTGCTATGGTAGTGAGGGGAGATGAGATAGTCTCCGAAAGTGATTCTGATTCTGATGAAGTACCACCTTTAGAAGATTGTTCTGATGTAGAGATAGAAGAGTATCCTGTTCAAGGAGAGTCCTTAGTGATATTGCGTACTTTAAATGTTTCTATTAAAGAAGAGGGACTTGAACAGCGTGAAAACATCTTTCACACTCGTTGTTTGGTTGGTGGTAAAGTCTGTAGCATGATAATAGATTCGGGTAGTCAAGTTAATTGTGCTAGTACTATTTTAGTTGATAAATTAGGACTAGAAACTATTGAACACCCTAATGCTTACAGACTTCAGTGGTTGAATGATAGCGGCGAGGCAAAGGTAACCAAGCAATGTAAAGTGTCATTTTCTATTGGCAAATATGTAGATGAGGTTACTTGTGATATTGTACCCATGCAGGCTGGACACATTTTGTTAGGTAGACCATGGCAATTTGATAGGCGTGTCATTCATGATGGGTATAGTAATAGGTTTTCTTTTACGTTCCTCGGTGTAAAACATATACTTGTACCATTATCTCCTAAAGATGTATATGCAGATCAAGTGAAATTACAACAATCTGCTAAATTGGGTAAGGGAGGTGAGACAAGTAAAAAGAATGAGGGAAAAGGGGCCAGTAGTAAAATGAAAGTTTCGAATGGCCCAAAGGAGAGTGACTGCACGGGAAAGGATAAAAATGAGAGATGTGCAGGAGAGAAAACGTTAGTGAGTGTGGAGGTAAAAGGAGAGCTGAGTGAGAAGAGTGAAGAATTCAGCAAGTCTTCCTTTTATTGTAAAGAGAGAGAGCTGAAGAAAGCATACTTAGGGAAGAGAGCTTTGATTATATTGCGTTTTAGTTCCAATTTTATGATTGAGACTAACCCTACTGTTGAATTGCCTAGTTCTTTTTCTAAGTTATTGCAGGAGTTTGCGGATGTATTTCCTGAGGAGGTGCCATCTGGGTTGCCACCCATTAGGGGAATAGAACATCAAATCGATTTTGTTCCTGGAGCTCAGATTCCAAACCGTCCAGCTTACCGTAGCAATCCTGAGGAGACGAAGGAATTGCAAAAGCAAGTTGATGAGTTGCTAGCTAAGGGACATATCAGGGAGAGCCTTAGTCCATGCGCAGTACCTGTTTTGTTGGTTCCAAAGAAAGATGGAACAATGCGCATGTGTGTTGATTGTCGTGCGATCAACAAAATCACTGTAAAGTATCGCCATCCTATTCCTAGATTAGATGATATGCTTGAAGAATTATGTGGTGCTGTTTTCTTTATAAAAATTGATTTGAAAAGCGGTTATCATCAAATTAGGATGAAGTTAGGTGATGAGTGGAAAACTGCCTTTAAGACAAAATATGGTTTATATGAATGGTTAGTCATGCCTTTTGGCTTAACTAATGCACCTAGCACATTTATGAGATTGATGAACCATGTTTTGCGTGATTACCTAGGTAAGTTTGTGGTTGTGTATTTTGATGATATATTGATTTATAGCCGAAACATGGATGACCACATTAGGCATGTTGAACTTGTTTTACAGAAGTTGCGTGAACATGAACTGTATGCTAATCTTAAGAAATGCACATTTTGTACTGATAGTGTCATATTCCTAGGATTTATTATTAGTTCACGTGGAGTTGAGGTAGATACTGAAAAGGTTAAGGCTATCCAAGAATGGCCTACACCTAAGAATGCTAATGAGGTGAGATCCTTTCATGGATTGGCAAGTTTCTATAGGAGGTTTGTTAGAGATTTCAGCACTATTGCTGCACCTCTAAATGAGATTATTAAAAAGGCTGTTGGGTTTAAGTGGGGTAAAGAACAGGAACTTGCATTTAACACATTGAAAGAAAAACTTACTACTGCTCCTGTTTTAAGGTTACCTGATTTTTCTAAAACCTTTGAAATTGAATGTGATGCTTCTGGGATTGGTATTGGTGCTGTTCTTATGCAGGAAGGCCGACCCATAGCATATTTTAGTGAGAAGTTAGGTGGCGCACAATTGAACTATTCCACCTATGACAAAGAGTTCTATGCACTGATTAGGGCTCTTGAAGTTTGGGAACATGATGTAAGCACGACCAACAACACCAAAAATGATGAGCTAGCATTGCCTCAAGGACCAATTACAAGGCTGAGATCCAAGAGGTTGAAGGAAGCACTTTAAGGATTCATGAAGGAATATGTTGAAGCTTTGCAAGTTCATTTTGAAGTTGAAGAACAATCTGGCCATTCCAAGTCAATTAGGCCAAATGTGTCCTTATTGACAATTCAAATTCTGTATTTATAGTGGGTAGTCATTTAGTAGTTGGTAGTTAACCAGTAGTGGGTAGTTATTTAGTAGTGGGTAGTTAAATAGTAGTGGGTGGTTACCTAGAGTGGATAGTGGCATAGATCATGGGTCCATGCATAGTTGTGGGTAGTGGCAAAGATCATGGGTCCATGTATAGTAGTGGGAAGTGGCAAAGATCATGGGTCTTAATTTAGGCTATATAAAGCATCCATTTTTCTATTGTAGACACAGATTATCAATTATTCAATACAATTGCTTTATGCGATTCTTCTTTGAGAGCTTAAGAGAGATCTTGGTTCTTGACATTGCATCACGAATAAGGTTTGATACTAACTTGTATGTTTCTTATTCTTGCTGCTCTTGAAATCAATCCATTATAAGTGTTCTTAATTGCATGTTAATTAAGGGTGCTTTAGATTGGGGAATTATTTTCTGAATTAAGTTCTTTTTACTAGGGTATGTGTCGTTTCAGTCTCTAATAGGCTGGGGTTCCGCATCAATTGGTATCAGAGCTAGGCTTAGTAATAATTTCTTAACTATCCTTTGCGTCTTTGCATTCAATTTTGTCCATTATTGGC
Source organism: Manihot esculenta (assembly GCF_001659605.2). Lineage (NCBI taxonomy): Eukaryota > Viridiplantae > Streptophyta > Magnoliopsida > Malpighiales > Euphorbiaceae > Manihot > Manihot esculenta. The sequence goes on along the minus strand of NC_035172.2, from coordinate 24,910,711 downwards.
TGAATATATCACTTTGGAAATCTGGTTTGGGATACCTATTAGAGCCGAATACATTGTTTGGTTGTTGTTCAAATCAAATTTTACCCTAAATTCTTGTTTAGGCTGAATTACTATCTTTAGTGATTTGGTTTATGCTTTCTGCCCTAATTCATATGCTGTCATTCTAATACTCTTAGAATAGTATTTCCAGTGTTTTACTTCTGTCCATAAAAAAAAAAAAAATCAAAACAAGAAGAAAAAAAAAAGGAAAAAAAAAAAAAAGAATTTCTGCCACTTTGGTTCATTTGTTCAAACTTCATCCTGATTGATATCTACTGATATAAATCATGTTTCATATACCTTGAACATATTTCTGGGCTTGGAATTCGAAATACATGTTTGGGGTAGGTTTAGGACAAATTTGGGTAGTATTTTCACAAAACAGTTGTACTTAATACTTGCGGTTTTAAGTGTCTATTTTGTTTGCTTGCTTTGAATTAATTTTGTTGAGTCAATATTAATATCAGTTAACCTAGGATTGCATGCTTAGGGAAAACTTCGTGTTAAGCACATCCGTCTTGTCAATTTTTGATTCTTAGTTTGTCAATTTGGTGTCTTCCTGTCTGTTGGTTCCTTACATTTAGTTTGACAAATTGCACATTATTGAACGTCTAATTACACTTAGTACACGCAAGTTAACTTTTGTGTGCTAAATCAATCTATTTGTTCATTTTGGTCAGTTTGCATCTAGTGTTGTTTCCTATCTTTTCTTCTTAGGTCTTTCCTTGCTTTCCTTATTATTTGAATCATACAAGCTTGGCTTATTGAGTCCTTATTCTGAAGTGCACTTTTGAGATACCAAGTGAGTGCTTGAAAATTAAACACGTGAGTTGAGAGAATTGTGAATTTTTTTTCTATAATGTCTGGGCATAATACTGGTGATACTTCTGACCCTACATTTGATCTTAAAGATATATATAAAGCTTTCATGGATAGCTTTCAGAAGCTAAATTCGAGAATGGATAACCTTGAGGACAACCTTAGATCTTCAAAGGGCAAGTCCATTCAGAGGGATGATGATACACACGATCCATCCTATGATGAGGAAAATGAGGCACAATCAGCCCCTGTCCGAGCCAGAAGGTTCAATGATCGTGTACCATATGTAGATAACAGTATGAATACCATAAAGATGAAGATTCCAAGCTTCAATGGTAAGGCTGATGTTGATGCCTATTTAGAGTGGGAGCGTAAAGTGGAGATGGTTTTTAACTGTCAAAACTATTCCGATGATAAAAAGGTAAAACTTGCTGCCCTTGAGTTTTCAGATTATGCACTAATATGGTGGGATGAGCTTGTGAAATCTAGGAGAAGGAATGGAGAGTTACCCATTGCTAGTTGGGATGAGATGAAGCGAATCATGAGGAAGAAATATGTGCCTACTTATTACCATAGAGATCTCCATCATCAATTGCAAAGATTAACTCAGGGATCAAAGTCTGTTGATGAGTATCATAAGGAGATGGAGTTGCTCCTGATCAAAGCAAACATAGTGGAGGAGGAAGACCAGACTATGGCTCGTTTCTTTGGTGGTCTAAACAAGGAGATTGCTGATGTGGTTGATTTGCAACCATATGTTGATTTGGAAGACTTGGTGAACATTGCAATTAAGGTGGAAAGACAAAGAGGCCGAAATAGATGGGGGAGCAACAGGGCTGCTCAAAACTCCAACAGCAAATGGGGTTCCAAATGGAACACCAAGCCTGATCCTAAAAGGTTTGAAAAGTCTTCAACTCAAAAAGGCATGTTACCTTCCAAAGAAACATCCAACTCTCATGGTAAAAATGAATCAGCCCCTAAATCAAATAGAACTAGAGATATTCAGTGCTTTAAATGTAAAGGGCATGGGCATTATGCCAATGAGTGTGCTAATAAATGTGCTATGGTAGTGAGGGGAGATGAGATAGTCTCCGAAAGTGATTCTGATTCTGATGAAGTACCACCTTTAGAAGATTGTTCTGATGTAGAGATAGAAGAGTATCCTGTTCAAGGAGAGTCCTTAGTGATATTGCGTACTTTAAATGTTTCTATTAAAGAAGAGGGACTTGAACAGCGTGAAAACATCTTTCACACTCGTTGTTTGGTTGGTGGTAAAGTCTGTAGCATGATAATAGATTCGGGTAGTCAAGTTAATTGTGCTAGTACTATTTTAGTTGATAAATTAGGACTAGAAACTATTAAACACCCTAATCCTTACAGACTTCAGTGGTTGAATGATAGCGGCGAGGCAAAGGTAACCAAGCAATGTAAAGTGTCATTTTCTATTGGCAAATATGTAGATGAGGTTACTTGTGATATTGTACCCATGCAGGCTGGACACATTTTGTTAGGTAGACCATGGCAATTTGATAGGCGTGTCATTCATGATGGGTATAGTAATAGGTTTTCTTTTACGTTCCTCGGTGTAAAACATATACTTGTACCATTATCTCCTAAAGATGTATATGCAGATCAAGTGAAATTACAACAATCTGCTAAATTGGGTAAGGGAGGTGAGACAAGTAAAAAGAATGAGGGAAAAGAGGCCAGTAGTAAAATGAAAGTTTCGAATGGCCCAAAGGAGAGTGACTGCACGGGAAAGGATAAAAATGAGAGATGTGCAGGAGAGAAAACGTTAGTGAGTGTGGAGGTAAAAGGAGAGCTGAGTGAGAAGAGTGAAGAATTCAGCAAGTCTTCCTTTTATTGTAAAGAGAGAGAGCTGAAGAAAGCATACTTAGGGAAGAGAGCTTTGATTATATTGCGTTTTAGTTCCAATTTTATGATTGAGACTAACCCTACTGTTGAATTGCCTAGTTCTTTTTCTAAGTTATTGCAGGAGTTTGCGGATGTATTTCCTGAGGAGGTGCCATCTGGGTTGCCACCCATTAGGGGAATAGAACATCAAATCGATTTTGTTCCTGGAGCTCAGATTCCAAACCGTCCAGCTTACCGTAGCAATCCTGAGGAGACGAAGGAATTGCAAAAGCAAGTTGATGAGTTGCTAGCTAAGGGACATATCAGGGAGAGCCTTAGTCCATGCGCAGTACCTGTTTTGTTGGTTCCAAAGAAAGATGGAACAATGCGCATGTGTGTTGATTGTCGTGCGATCAACAAAATCACTGTAAAGTATCGCCATCCTATTCCTAGATTAGATGATATGCTTGAAGAATTATGTGGTGCTGTTTTCTTTACAAAAATTGATTTGAAAAGCGGTTATCATCAAATTAGGATGAAGTTAGGTGATGAGTGGAAAACTGCCTTTAAGACAAAATATGGTTTATATGAATGGTTAGTCATGCCTTTTGGCTTAACTAATGCACCTAGCACATTTATGAGATTGATGAACCATGTTTTGCGTGATTACCTAGGTAAGTTTGTGGTTGTGTATTTTGATGATATATTGATTTATAGCCGAAACATGGATGACCACATTAGGCATGTTGAACTTGTTTTACAGAAGTTGCGTGAACATGAACTGTATGCTAATCTTAAGAAATGCACATTTTGTACTGATAGTGTCATATTCCTAGGATTTATTATTAGTTCACGTGGAGTTGAGGTAGATACTGAAAAGGTTAAGGCTATCCAAGAATGGCCTACACCTAAGAATGCTAATGAGGTGAGATCCTTTCATGGATTGGCAAGCTTCTATAGGAGGTTTGTTAGAGATTTCAGCACTATTGCTGCACCTCTAAATGAGATTATTAAAAAGGCTGTTGGGTTTAAGTGGGGTAAAGAACAGGAACTTGCATTTAACACATTGAAAGAAAAACTTACTACCGCTCCTGTTTTAAGGTTACCTGATTTTTCTAAAACCTTTGAAATTGAATGTGATGCTTCTGGGATTGGTATTGGTGCTGTTCTTATGCAGGAAGGCCGACCCATAGCATATTTTAGTGAGAAGTTAGGTGGCGCACAATTGAACTATTCCACCTATGACAAAGAGTTCTATGCACTGATTAGGGCTCTTGAAGTTTGGGAACACTACTTGCTGCCTAATGAGTTTGTGATTCATACCGACCATCAGTCTCTCAAACACTTGAAGGGACAAGGGAAGTTGAACAAGCGGCATGGTAAGTGGGTTGAATATCTCGAAATCTTTCCTTATGTGATTAAATACAAGCAAGGTAAAGAGAATGTGATTGCCGATGCATTATCTAGACGTTATGCATTGACTTCCATGCTTAGTTCTAAGTTGTTAGGATTTGAGCATTTGAAAGATATGTATGAGAATGATACTGATTTTTCAGATGTATTTAAGGCATGTGAACATGGGGCATTTAAAACGTTTTATTTGCATGATGGGTTTCTTTTTAGGGGGAAACAAATATGCATACCTAATTGTTCAGTGCGTGAGTTGCTTGTTAGAGAATCACATTCAGGAGGATTAATGGGACATTTTGGTGTGCAAAAGACTTTAGACATGTTGAATGAACACTTTTATTGGCCTAACATGCGAAAATATGTAGAGAAAATTTGTGCTCAATGCTTTGCATGTAAACAGGCTAAATCTAAGTCCTTGCCACATGGGTTGTATACTCCTTTGCCTGTACCTACTGAACCTTGGACTGATATATCTATGGATTTTGTAATAGGTTTACCTAGGACAAAAAGAGGTAGAGATTCAGTGTTTGTTGTTGTAGATCGCTTTAGCAAGATGGCACATTTTATTCCATGTCATAAAACTGATGATGCAACGAACATAGCTGATTTGTTTTTCAGGGAAGTAGTCCGTTTGCATGGTATACCTAGGACTATTGTTTCTGATAGAGATTCTAAGTTCCTTAGTCATTTCTGGCGTGTTTTGTGGGGAAAATTGGGTACTAAACTTTTATTTTCTACTACTTGTCATCCACAAACAGATGGCCAAACTGAAGTTGTTAATAGGACTTTAGGAACTATGCTTCGTGCTATTGTGGGTAGGAACTTGAAAACTTGGGAAGAATGTTTGCCATATGTTGAATTTGCTTATAATCGAGCAGTCCATTCTTCTACTGGTTATTCACCTTTTGAGGTTGTGTATGGTTTTAATCCATTAACTGTACTAGATTTAATGCATGTACCTTTGAACGAGTTGTCTAATATAGATGGAAAAGCGAAGGCTGAAATGGTTAAATCAATACACGTGAAAGCGCGTGAGCATATTGAGAAGCGTAACAGCATATATGAGAAACAGGCCAATAAGGGTCGCAAGAAAGTTGTATTCAAACCAGGTGATTGGGTTTGGATCCATATGCGAAAGGAAAGGTTTCCATCTCAAAGGAAATCAAAACTCGATGCACGAGGGGATGGACCATATCAAGTGCTGAAACGGATCAATGACAATGCATACATAATTGATCTGCCAGGTGAGTTTGGTGTAAGTGCTACCTTTAATGTTTCTGATTTGTCTCCTTTTGATTTTGGTACAGATTCGAGGACGAATCCTTTCAAGAGGGAGGGGATGATGTAAGCACGACCAACAACACCAAAAATGATGAGCTAGCATTGCCTCAAGGACCAATTACAAGGCTGAGATCCAAGAGGTTGAAGGAAGCACTTCAAGGATTCATGAAGGAATATGTTGAAGCTTTGCAAGTTCATTTTGAAGTTGAAGAACAATCTGGCCATTCCAAGTCAATTAGGCCAAATGTGTCCTTATTGACAATTCAAATTCTGTATTTATAGTGGGTAGTCATTTAGTAGTTGGTAGTTAATCAGTAGTGGGTAGTTATTTGGTAGTGGGTAGTTAAACAGTAGTGGGTGGTTACCTAGTAGTGGATAGTGGCATAGATCATGGGTCCATGCATAGTTGTGGGTAGTGGCAAAGATCATGGGTCTTAATTTAGGCTATATAAAGCATCCATTTTTCTATTGTAGACACAGATTATCAATTATTCAATACAATTGCTTTATGCGATTCTTCTTTGAGAGCTTAAGAGAGATCTTGGTTCTTGACATTGCATCACGAATAAGGTTTGATACTAACTTGTATGTTTCTTATTCTTGCTGCTCTTGAAATCAATCCATTATAAGTGTTCTTAATTGCATGTTAATTAAGGGTGCTTTAGATTGGGGAATTATTTTCTGAATTAAGTTCTTTTTACTAGGGTATGTGTCGTTTCAGTCTCTAATAGGCTGGGGTTCCGCATCAACAACTCAGGAAATATTTTATATATCCCAACCCCAAAATGGCTACTCGTAAGTTTTTAAGCGCAAATCATTTGCGAAAGTGCCCGAAATAACGATAAATATAAAGCCTTACAAAAGTGGGTTGCGGAGTTCCGAAATAAATTTGCCAACTAAGGAGATATTTGATATTTTCCAACCCAAAAATGGTCCCACACAAATCCTTACATGCAAATCATTGTGCAAGTGCGCGAAATGACAATGAATGTTTACCTTTACAAAAGTGGATCCCGTAAGTCCGGAACAAATTTGCCAACTAAGGACATGTTTCCTTTTTTCCAACCCCAAAAAGTAAACTCGCAAATTTCTATGCGCCAATCATTTGTACAAGTGCTTGAAATGACGTTAAATTTTTTACCTTTGCAAAATGGGGTTCCGAAGCACCGAAACAAGTTTGCCAGTTAGGGACGTATTTGATATTTCCGAACCTAAAAATAATCACTCGCAAGTATTTACGTGCAAATCAATTGTGCAAGTGCACGACTTTTAAATGTTTACCTATGCCAAAGTGGGTTACGGAGTTCAGGAACAAGTTTTATAACTCAAGACATATTTTATATTTTCCAACCCGAAATTAATAAACTGGCAACTTTTTATGCTCCAATCATCTGGGCAAGTGCCCAAATGACGTTAAATGTTTACCTTTACAAAAGAGTGTTACTGAGCGCTGATAAAGTTTGCCAACCAAGTAGATTTTTTCTATTTCCCAACCCAAAAATAGTCACACACAAGTTTTTACGGGCAAATCATTTGTGCAAGTTTGCGAAATGACAATGAATGCTTACCTTTACCAAGGTGGATTACGAAACTTTGGAGCACAACTCAGGACACATTTCACAGTTCCCAACCCCTGAATGGTCACTCGTAAATGTGCTCGAAATAACGACAAATATTTAGCTTTACAAAAGTGGGTTACGGAGCACCGAAAGAAGTTTTCCAACTAACAAAAGTTGGTCCTGAAGTTTCGGAACAAGTTTGCCAACTAATGACATAACCGATATTTCCTAACTACAAAATAGTCACTCGCAAGTTTTTACGCGTTTATTATTTATGTAAGTGCCCAAGATAACGCTAAATGTTTACCTTTAATAAGGTGGGTTACAGAGCTTCGCAACAAGTTTGACAACTCAGGAAATATTTTATATATCCCAACCCCAAAATGGCTACTCGTAAGTTTTTAAGCGCAAATCATTTGCGAAAGTGCCCGAAATAACGATAAATATAAAGCTTTACAAAAGTGGGTTGCGGAGTTCCGAAATAAATTTGCCAACTAAGGACATATTTGATATTTTCCAACCCAAAAATGGTCACACACAAATCCTTACATGCAAATCATTATGCAAGTGCGCGAAATGACAATGAATGTTTACCTTTACAAAAGTGGATCCCGGAAGTCCGGAACAAATTTGCCAACTAAGGACATATTTCCTTTTTTCCAACCCCAAAAAGTAAACTCGCAAATTTCTATGCGCCAATCATTTGTACAATTGCTTGAAATGACGTTAAATTTTTTACCTTTGCAAAAAGGGGTTCCGAAGCACCGAAACAAGTTTGCTAGTTAAGGACGTATTTGATATTTCCCAAACTAAAAATAGTCACTCGCAAGTTTTTACGTGCAAATCATTTGTGCAAGTGCACGACTTTTAAATATTTACCTATGCAAAAGTGGGTTACGGAGTTCCGGAACAAGTTTGACAACTCAAGACATATTTTATATTTCCCAACCCGAAATTAATCAACTCGCAACTTTTTACGCCCCAATCATTTGGGCAAGTGCCCAAAATGACGTTAAATGTTTACCTTTACAAAAGAGTGTTACTGAGCGCTGATTTGTGTTTGCCAACTAAGTACATTTTTTCTATTTCCCATCCCAAAAATAGTCACACACAAGATTTTACGGGCAAATCATTTGTGCAAGTGTGCGAAATGACAATGAATGCTTACCTTTACCAAGGTGGATTACGGAACTTTGGAAAACAACTCAGGACACATTTGATAGTTCCCAACCCCTGAATGGTCACTCGTAAATGTGCCCGAAATAACGATAATTATTTAGCTTTACAAAAGTGGGTTACGGAGCGCCGAAAGAAGTTTGCCAAGTAACAAAAGTTGGCCCCGGAGTTTCGGAACAAGTTTGCCAACTAATGACATAACCGATATTTCCTAGCTCCAAAATAGTCACTCGCAAGTTTTTACGCGTTTATTATTTATGTAAGTGCCCAAGATCAATGTTTACCTTTATAAAAGTGGTTTACAGAGCTCCGCAACAAGTTTGACAACTCAGGAAATATTTTATATATCCCAACCCCAAAATGGCTACTCGTAAGTTTTTAAGCGCAAATCATTTGCGAAAGTGCCCGAAATAATGATAAATATAAAGCTTTACAAAAGTGGGTTGCGGAGTTCCGAAATAAATTTGCCAACTAAGGATATATTTGATATTTTCCAACCCAAAAATGGTCACACACAAATCCTTACATGCAAATCATTATGCAAGTGCGCGAAATGACAATGAATGTTTACCTTTACAAAAGTGGATCCCGGAAGTCTGGAACAAATTTGCCAACTAAGGACATATTTCCTTTTTTCCAACCCCAAAAAGTAAACTCGCAAATTTCTATGCGCCAATCATTTGTACAAGTGCTTGAAATGACGTTAAATTTTTTACCTTTGCAAAAAGGGGTTCCGAAGCACCGAAACAAGTTTGCCAGTTAAGGACGTATTTGATATTTCCCAACCTAAAAATAGTCACTCGCAAGTATTTACGTGCAAATCATTTGTGCAAGTGCACGACTTTTAAATATTTACCTATGCAAAAGTGGGTTACGGAGTTCCGGAACAAGTTTGACAACTCAACATATTTTATATTTCCCACCTCGAAATTAATCAACTCGCAACTTTTTACGCCCCAATCATTTGGGCAAGTGCCCAAAATGATGTTAAATGTTTACCTTTACAAAAGAGTGTTACTGAGCGCTGATTTTTGTTTGCCAACTCAGTACATTTTTTCTATTTCCCATCCCAAAAATAGTCACACTCAAGATTTTACGGGCAAATCATTTGTGCAAGTGTGCGAAATGACAATGAATGCTTACCTTTACCAAGGTGGATTACGGAACTCTGGAAAACAACTCAGGACAAATTTGATAGTTCCCAACCCCTGAATGGTCACTCGTAAATGTGCTCCGAAATAACGATAATTATTTAGCTTTACAAAATTGGGTTACGGGGCGCCGAAAGAAGTTTACCAAGTAACAAAAGTTGGCCCCGGAGTTTCGGAACAAGTTTGCCAACTAATGACATAACCGATATTTCCTAACTCCAAAATAGTCACTCGCAAGTTTTTACGCGTTTATTATTTATGTAAGTGCCCAAGATAACGCTAAATGTTTACCTTTACAAAAGTGGGTTACAGAGCTCCGCAACAAGTTTGACAACTCAGGAAATATTTTATATATCCCAACCCCAAAATGGCTACTCGTAAGTTTTTAAGCGCAAATCATTTGCGAAAGTGCCTGAAATAACGATAAATATAAAGCTTTACAAAAGTGGGTTGCGGAGTTCCGAAATAAATTTGCCAACTAAGGACATATTTGATATTTTCCAACCCAAAAATGGTCACACACAAATCCTTACATGCAAATCATTATGCAAGTGCGCGAAATGACAATGAATGTTTACCTTTACAAAAGTGGATCCCGGAAGTCCGGAACAAATTTGCCAACTAAGGACATATTTCCTTTTTTCCAACCCCAAAAAGTAAACTCGCAAATTTCTATGTGCCAATCATTTGTACAAGTGCTTGAAATGACGTTAAATTTTTTACCTTTGCAAAAGGGCGTTCCGAAGCACCGAAACAAGTTTGCCAGTTAAGGACGTATTTGATATTTCCCAACCTAAAAATAATCACTCGCAAGTATTTACGTGCAAATCATTTGTGCAAGTGCACGACTTTTAAATGTTTACCTATGCCAAAGTGGGTTACGGAGTTCAGGAACAAGTTTGATAACTCAAGACATATTTTATATTTCCCAACCCGAAATTAATAAACTCGCAACTTTTTATGCTCCAATCATTTGGGCAAGTGCCCAAATGACGTTAAATGTTTACCTTTACAAAAGAGTGTTACTGAGCGCTGATAAAGTTTGCCAACCAAGTACATTTTTTCTATTTCCCAACCCAAAAATAGTCACACACAAGTTTTTACGGGCAAATCATTTGTGCAAGTGTGCGAAATGACAATGAATGCTTACCTTTACCAAGGTGGATTACGAAACTTTGGAACACAACTCAGGACACATTTGATAGTTCCCAACCCCTGAATGGTCACTCGTAAATGTGGTCGAAATAACGACAAATATTTAGCTTTACAAAAGTGGGTTACGGAGCGCCGAAAGAAGTTTTCCAACTAACAAAAGTTGGCCCTGAAGTTTCGGAACAAGTTTGCCAACTAATGACATAACCGATATTTCCTAACTACAAAATAGTCACTCGCAAGTTTTTACGCGTTTATTATTTATGTAAGTGCCCAAGATAACGCTAAATGTTTACCTTTACAAAGGTGGGTTACAGAGCTTCGCAACAAGTTTGACAACTCAGGAAATATTTTATATATCCCAACCCCAAAATGGCTACTCGTAAGTTTTTAAGCGCAAATCATTTGCGAAAGTGCCCGAAATAACGATAAATATAAAGCTTTACAAAAGTGGGTTGCGGAGTTCATAAATAAATTTGCCAACTAAGGACATATTTGATATTTTCCAACCCAAAAATGGTCACACACAAATCCTTACATGCAAATCATTATGCAAGTGCGCGAAATGACAATGAATGTTTACCCTTACAAAAGTGGATCCCGGAAGTCCGGAACAAATTTGCCAACTAAGGACATATTTCCTTTTTTCCAACCCCAAAAAGTAAACTCGCAAATTTCTATGCGCCAATCATTTGTACAAGTGCTTGAAATGACGTTAAATTTTTTACCTTTGCAAAAAGGGGTTCCGAAGCACCGAAACAAGTTTGCTAGTTAAGGACGTATTTGATATTTCCCAAAATAAAAATAGTCACTCGCAAGTTTTTACGTGCAAATCATTTGTGCAAGTGCACGACTTTTAAATATTTACCTATGCAAAAGTGGGTTACGGAGTTCCGGAACAAGTTTGACAACTCAAGACATATTTTATATTTCCCAACCCGAAATTAATCAACTCGCAACTTTTTACGCCCCAATCATTTGGGCAAGTGCCCAAAATGACGTTAAATGTTTACCTTTACAAAAGAGTGTTACTGAGCGCTGATTTGTGTTTGCCAACTAAGTGCATTTTTTCTATTTCCCAACCCAAAAATAGTCACACACAAGTTTTTACGGGCAAATCATTTGTGCAAGTGTGCGAAATGACAATGAATGCTTACCTTTACCAAGGTGGATTACGGAACTTGGGAACACAACTCAGGACACATTTGATAGTTCCCAACCCCTGAATGGTCACTCGTAAATGTGCCCGAAATAACGATAATTATTTAGCTTTACAAAAGTGGGTTACGGAGCGCCGAAAGAAGTTTGCCAACTAACAAAAGTTGGCCCCGGAGTTTCGGAACAAGTTTGCCAACTAATGACATAACCGATATTTCCTAACTCCAAAATAGTCACTCGCAAGTTTTTACGCGTTTATTATTTATGTAAGTGCCCAAGATAACGCTAAATGTTTACCTTTATAAAAGTGGGTTACAGAGCTCCGCAACAAGTTTGACAACTCAGGAAATATTTTATATATCCCAACCCCAAAATGGCTACTCGTAAGTTTTTAAGCGCAAATCATTTGCGAAAGTGCCCGAAATAACGATAAATATAAAGCTTTACAAAAGTGGGTTGCGGAGTTCCGAAATAAATTTGCCAACTAAGGACATATTTGATATTTTCCAACCCAAAAATGGTCACACACAAATCCTTACATGCAAATCATTATGCAAGTGCGCGAAATGACAATGAATGTTTACCTTTACAAAAGTGGATCCCGGAAGTCCGGAACAAATTTGCCAACTAAGGACATATTTCCTTTTTTCCAACCCCAAAAAGTAAACTCGCAAATTTCTATGCGCCAATCATTTGTACAAGTGCTTGAAATGACGTTAAATTTTTTACCTTTGCAAAAAGGGGTTCCGAAGCACCGAAACAAGTTTGCTAGTTAAGGACGTATTTGATATTTCCCAACCTAAAAATAGTCACTCGCAAGTTTTTACGTGCAAATCATTTGTGCAAGTGCACGACTTTTAAATATTTACCTATGCAAAAGTGGGTTACGGAGTTCCGGAACAAGTTTGACAACTCAAGACATATTTTATATTTCCCAACCCGAAATTAATCAACTCGCAACTTTTTACGCCCCAATCATTTGGGCAAGTGCCCAAAATGACGTTAAATGTTTACCTTTAAAAAAGAGTGTTACTGAGCGCTGATTTGTGTTTGCCAACTAAGAACATTTTTTCTATTTCCCAACCCAAAAATAGTCACACACAAGTTTTTACGGGCAAATCATTTGTGCAAGTGTGCGAAATGACAATGAATGCTTACCTTTACCAAGGTGGATTACGGAACTTGGGAACACAACTCAGGACACATTTGATAGTTCCCAACCCCTGAATGGTCACTCGTAAATGTGCCCGAAATAACGATAATTATTTAGCTTTACAAAAGTGGGTTACGGAGCGCCGAAAGAAGTTTGCCAACTAACAAAAGTTGGCCCCGGAGTTTCGGAACAAGTTTGCCAACTAATGACATAACCGATATTTCCTAACTCCAAAATAGTCACTCGCAAGTTTTTACGCGTTTATTATTTATGTAAGTGCCCAAGATAACGCTAAATGTTTACCTTTATAAAAGTGGGTTACAGAGCTCCGCAACAAGTTTGACAACTCAGGAAATATTTTATATATCCCAACCCCAAAATGGCTACTCGTAAGTTTTTAAGCGCAAATCATTTGCGAAAGTGCCCGAAATAACGATAAATATAAAGCTTTACAAAAGTGGGTTGCGGAGTTCCGAAATAAATTTGCCAACTAAGGACATATTTGATATTTTCCAACCCAAAAATGGTCACACACAAATCCTTACATGCAAATCATTATGCAAGTGCGCGAAATGACAATGAATGTTTACCTTTACAAAAGTGGATCCCGGAAGTCCGGAACAAATTTGCCAACTAAGGACATATTTCCTTTTTTCCAACCCCAAAAAGTAAACTCGCAAATTTCTATGCGCCAATCATTTGTACAAGTGCTTGAAATGACGTTAAATTTTTTACCTTTGCAAAAAGGGGTTCCGAAGCACCGAAACAAGTTTGCTAGTTAAGGACGTATTTGATATTTCCCAAAATAAAAATAGTCACTCGCAAGTTTTTACGTGCAAATCATTTGTGCAAGTGCACGACTTTTAAATATTTACCTATGCAAAAGTGGGTTACGGAGTTCCGGAACAAGTTTGACAACTCAAGACATATTTTATATTTCCCAACCCGAAATTAATCAACTCGCAACTTTTTACGCCCCAATCATTTGGGCAAGTGCCCAAAATGACGTTAAATGTTTACCTTTAAAAAAGAGTGTTACTGAGCGCTGATTTGTGTTTGCCAACTAAGTACATTTTTTCTATTTCCCAACCCAAAAATAGTCACACACAAGTTTTTACGGGCAAATCATTTGTGCAAGTGTGCGAAATGACAATGAATGCTTACCTTTACCAAGGTGGATTACGGAACTTTGGAACACAACTCAGGACACATTTGATAGTTCCCAACCCCTGAATGGTCACTCGTAAATGTGCCCGAAATAACAATAATTATTTAGCTTTACAAAAGTGGGTTACGGAGCGCCGAAAGAAGTTTGCCAACTAACAAAACTTGGCCCCGGAGTTTCGGAACAAGTTTGCCAACTAATGACATAACCGATATTTCCTAACTCCAAAATAGTCACTCGCAAGTTTTTACGCGTTTATTATTTATGTAAGTGCCCAAGATAACGCTAAATGTTTACCTTTACAAAAGTGGGTTACAGAGCTCCGCAACAAGTTTGACAACTCAGGAAGTATTTTATATATCCCAACCCCAAAATGGCTACTCGTAAGTTTTTAAGCGCAAATCATTTGCGAAAGTGCCCGAAATAACGATAAATATAAAGCTTTACAAAAGTGGGTTGCGGAGTTCCGAAATAAATTTGCCAACTAAGGACATATTTGATATTTTCCAACCCAAAAATGGTCACACACAAATCCTTACATGCAAATCATTATGCAAGTGCGCGAAATGACAATGAATGTTTACCTTTACAAAAGTGGATCCCGGAAGTCCGGAACAAATTTGCCAACTAAGGACATATTTCCTTTTTTCAAACCCTAAAAAGTAAACTCGCAAATTTCTATGCGCCAATCATTTGTACAAGTGCTTGAAATGACGTTAAATTTTTTACCTTTGCAAAAAGGGGTTCCGAAGCACCGAAACAAGTTTGCTAGTTAAGGACGTATTTGATATTTCCTAACCTAAAAATAGTCACTCGCAAGTTTTTACGTGCAAATCATTTGTGCAAGTGCACGACTTTTAAATATTTACCTATGCAAAAGTGGGTTACGGAGTTCCGGAACAAGTTTGACAACTCAAGATATATTTTATATTTCCCAACCCGAAATTAATCAACTCGCAACTTTTTACACGCCAATCATTTGGGCAAGTGCCCAAAATGACGTTAAATGTTTACCTTTAAAAAAGAGTGTTACTGAGCGCTGATTTGTGTTTCCCAACTAAGAACATTTTTTCTATTTCCCAACCCAAAAATAGTCACACACAAGTTTTTACGGGCAAATCATTTGTGCAAGTGTGCGAAATGACAATGAATGCTTACCTTTACCAAGGTGGATTACGGAACTTGGGAACACAACTCAGGACACATTTGATAGTTCCCAACCCCTGAATGGTCACTCATAAATGTGTCCGAAATAACGATAATTATTTAGCTTTACAAAAGTGGGTTACGGAGCGCCGAAAGAAGTTTGCCAAGTAACAAAAGTTGGCCCCGGAGTTTCCGAACAAGTTTGCCAACTAATAACATAACCGATATTTCCTAACTCCAAAATAGTCACTCGCAAGTTTTTACGCGTTTATTATTTATGTAAGTGCCCAAGATAACGCTAAATGTTTACCTTTACAAAAGTGGGTTACAGAGCTCCGCAACCAGTTTGACAACTCAGGAAATATTTTATATATCCCAACCCCAAAATGGCTACTCGTAAGTTTTTAAGCGCAAATCATTTGCGAAAGTGCCCGAAATAACGAGAAATATAAAGCTTTACAAAATTGGGTTGCGGAGTTCCGAAATAAATTTGCCAACTAAGGACATATTTGATATTTTCCAACCCAAAAATGGTCACACACAAATCCTTACATGCAAATCATTATGCAAGTGCGCGAAATGACAATGAATGTTTACCTTTACAAAAGTGGATCCCGGAAGTCCGGAACAAATTTGCCAACTAAGGACATATTTCCTTTTTTCCAACCCTAAAAAGTAAACTCGCAAATTTCTATGCGCCAATCATTTGTACAAGTGCTTGAAATGACGTTAAATTTTTTACCTTTGCAAAAAGGGGTTCCGAAGCACCGAAACAAGTTTGCTAGTTAAGGACGTATTTGATATTTCCCAACCTAAAAATAGTCACTCGCAAGTTTTTACGTGCAAATCATTTGTGCAAGTGCACGACTTTTAAATATTTACCTATGCAAAAGTGGGTTACGGAGTTCCGGAACAAGTTTGACAACTCAAGACATATTTTATATTTCCCAACCCGAAATTAATCAACTCGCAACTTTTTACGCCCCAATCATTTGGGCAAGTGCCCAAAATGACGTTAAATGTTTACCTTTAAAAAAGAGTGTTACTGAGCGCTGATTTGTGTTTGCAAACTAAGAACATTTTTTTTATTTCCCAACCCAAAAATAGTCACACACAAGTTTTTACGGGCAAATCATTTGTGCAAGTGTGCGAAATGACAATGAATGCTTACCTTTACCAAGGTGGATTACGGAACTTTGGAACACAGCTCAGGACACATTTGATAGTTCCCAACCCCTGAATGGTCACTCGTAAATGTGCCCGAAATAACAATAATTATTTAGCTTTACAAAAGTGGGTTACGGAGCGCCGAAAGAAGTTTGCCAACTAACAAAACTTGGCCCCGGAGTTTCGGAACAAGTTTGCCAACTAATGACATAACCGATATTTCCTAACTCCAAAATAGTCACTCGCAAGTTTTTACGCGTTTATTTTTTATGTAAGTGCCCAAGATAACGCTAAATGTTTACCTTTACAAAAGTGGGTTACAGAGCTCCGCAACCAGTTTGACAACTCAGGAAGTATTTTATATATCCCAACCCCAAAATGGCTACTCGTAAGTTTTTAAGCGCAAATCATTTGCGAAAGTGCCCGAAATAACGATAAATATAAAGCTTTACAAAAGTGGGTTGCGGAGTTCCGAAATAAATTTGCCAACTCAGGACATATTTGATATTTTCCAACCCAAAAATGGTCACACACAAATCCTTACATGCAAATCATTATGCAAGTGCGCGAAATGACAATGAATGTTTACCTTTACAAAAGTGGATCCCGGAAGTCCGGAACAAATTTGCCAACTAAGGACATATTTCCTTTTTTCCAACCCCAAAAAGTAAACTCGCAAATTTCTATGCGCCAATCATTTGTACAAGTGCTTGAAATGACGTTAAATTTTTTACCTTTGCAAAAAGGGGTTCCGAAGCACCGAAACAAGTTTGCTAGTTAAGGACGTATTTGATATTTCCCAACCTAAAAATAGTCACTCGCAAGTTTTACGTGCAAATCATTTGTGCAAGTGCACGACTTTTAAATATTTACCTATGCAAAAGTGGGTTACGGAGTTCCGGAACAAGTTTGACAACTCAAGACATATTTTATATTTCCCAACCCGAAATTAATCAACTCGCAACTTTTTACGCCCCAATCATTTGGGCAAGTGCCCAAAATGACGTTAAATGTTTACCTTTACAAAAGAGTGTTACTGAGCGCTGATTTGTGTTTGCCAACTAAGTACATTTTTTCTATTTCCCAACCCAAAAATAGTCACACACAAGTTTTTACGGGCAAATCATTTGTGCAAGTGTGCGAAATGACAATGAATGCTTACCTTTACCAAGGTGGATTACGGAACTTTGGAACACAACTCAGGACACATTTGATAGTTCCCAACCCCTGAATGGTCACTCGTAAATGTGCTCCGAAATAACGATAATTATTTAGCTTTACAAAAGTGGGTTACGGAGCGCCGAAAGAAGTTTGCCAAGTAACAAAAGTTGGCCCCGGAGTTTCGGAACAAGTTTGCCAACTAATGACATAACCGATATTTCCTAACTCCAAAATAGTCACTCGCAAGTTTTTACGCGTTTATTATTTATGTAAGTGCCCAAGATAACGCTAAATGTTTACCTTTACAAAAGTGGGTTACAGAGCTCCGCAACAAGTTTGACAACTCAGGAAATATTTTATATATCCCAACCCCAAAATGGCTACTCGTAAGTTTTTAAGCGCAAATCATTTGCGAAAGTGCCCGAAATAACGATAAATATAAAGCTTTACAAAAGTGGGTTGCGGAGTTCCGAAATAAATTTGCCAACTAAGGACATATTTGATATTTTCCAACCCAAAAATGGTCACACACAAATCCTTACATGCAAATCATTATGCAAGTGCGCGAAATGACAATGAATGTTTACCTTTACAAAAGTGGATCCCGGAAGTTCGGAACAAATTTGCCAACTAAGGACAAATTTCCTTTTTTCCAACCCCAAAAAGTAAACTCGCAAATTTCTATGCGCCAATCATTTGTACAAGTGCTTGAAATGACGTTATATTTTTTACCTTTGCAAAAAGGGGTTCCGAAGCACCGAAACAAGTTTGCCAGTTAAGGACGTATTTGATATTTCCCAACCTAAAAATAGTCACTCGCAACTTTTTACGTGCAAATCATTTGTGCAAGTGCACGACTTTTAAATATTTACCTATGCAAAAGTGGGTTACGGAGTTCCGGAACAAGTTTGACAACTCAAGACATATTTTATATTTCCCAACCCGAAATTAATCAACTCGCAACTTTTTACGCCCCAATCATTTGGGCAAGTGCCCAAAATGATGTTAAATGTTTACCTTTACAAAAGAGTGTTACTGAGCGCTGATTTGTGTTTGCCAACTAAGTACATTTTTTCTATTTCCCATCCCAAAAATAGTCACACACAAGATTTTACGGGCAAATCATTTGTGCAAGTGTGCGAAATGACAATGAATGCTTACCTTTACCAAGGTGGATTACGGAACTTTGGAAAACAACTCAGGACAAATTTGATAGTTCCCAACCCCTGAATGGTCACTCGTAAATGTGCCCGAAATATCGATAATTATTTAGCTTTACAAAAGTGGGTTACGGGGCGCCGAAAGAAGTTACCAAGTAACAAAAGTTGGCCCCGGAGTTTCGGAACAAGTTTGCCAACTAATGACATAACCGATATTTCCTAACTCCAAAATAGTCAATCGCAAGTTTTTACGCGTTTATTATTTATGTAAGTGCCCAAGATCAATGTTTACCTTTATAAAAGTGGTTTACAGAGCTCCGCAACAAGTTTGACAACTCAGGAAATATTTTATATATCCCAACCCCAAAATGGCTACTCGTAAGTTTTTAAGCGCAAATCATTTGCGAAAGTGCCCGAAATAATGATAAATATAAAGCTTTACAAAAGTGGGTTGCGGAGTTCCGAAATAAATTTGCCAACTAAGGACATATTTGATATTTTCCAACCCAAAAATGGTCACACACAAATCCTTACATGCAAATCATTATGCAAGTGCGCGAAATGACAATGAATGTTTACCTTTACAAAAGTGGATCCCGGAAGTCCGGAACAAATTTGCCAACTAAGGACATATTTCCTTTTTTCCAACCCCAAAAAGTAAACTCGCAAATTTCTATGCGCCAATCATTTGTACAAGTGCTTGAAATGACGTTAAATTTTTTACCTTTGCAAAAAGGGGGTTCCGAAGCACCGAAACAAGTTTGCCAGTTAGGGACGTATTTGATATTTCCGAACCTAAAAATAATCACTCGCAAGTTTTTACGTGCAAATCATTTGTGCAAGTGCACGACTTTTAAATATTTACCTATGCAAAAGTGGGTTACGGAGTTCCGGAACAAGTTTGACAACTCAAGACATATTTTATATTTCCCAACCCGAAATTAATCAACTCGCAACTTTTTACGCCCCAATCATTTGGGCAAGTGCCCAAAATGACGTTAAATGTTTACCTTTACAAAAGAGTGTTACTGAGCGCTGATTTGTGTTTGCCAACTAAGTACATTTTTTCTATTTCCCAACCCAAAAATAGTCACACACAAGTTTTTACGGGCAAATCATTTGTGCAAGTGTGCGAAATGACAATGAATGCTTACCTTTACCAAGGTGGATTACGGAACTTTGGAACACAACTCAGGACACATTTGATAGTTCCCAACCCCTGAATGGTCACTCGTAATGTGCCCGAAATAACGATAATTATTTAGCTTTACAAAAGTGGGTTACGGAGCGCCGAAAGAAGTTTGCCAAGCTAACAAAAGTTGGCCCCGGAGTTTCGGAACAAGTTTGCCAACTAATGACATAACCGATATTTCCTAACTCCAAAATAGTCACTCGCAAGTTTTTACGCGTTTATTATTTATGTAAGTGCCCAAGATAACGCTAAATGTTTACCTTTACAAAAGTGGGTTACAGAGCTCCGCAACAAGTTTGACAACTCAGGAAATATTTTATATATCCCAACCCCAAAATGGCTACTCGTAAGTTTTTAAGCGCAAATCATTTGCGAAAGTGCCCGAAATAACGATAAATATAAAGCTTTACAAAAGTGGGTTGCGGAGTTCCGAAATAAATTTGCCAACTAAGGACATATTTGATATTTTCCAACCCAAAAATGGTCACACACAAATCCTTACATGCAAATCATTATGCAAGTGCGCGAAATGACAATGAATGTTTACCTTTACAAAAGTGGATCCCGGAAGTCCGGAACAAATTTGCCAACTAAGGACATATTTCCTCTTTTCCAACCCCAAAAAGTAAACTCGCAAATTTCTATGTGCCAATCATTTGTACAAGTACTTGAAATGACGTTAAATTTTTTACCTTTGTAAAAAGGGGTTCCGAAGCACCAAAACAAGTTTGCTAGTTAAGGACGTATTTGATATTTCCCAAAATAAAAATAGTGACTCGCAAGTTTTTACGTGCAAATCATTTGTGCAAGTGCACGACTTTTAAATATTTAATTAAGCAAAAGAGGGTTACGGAGTTCCGGAACAAGTTTGACAACTCAAGATATATTTTATATTTCCCAACCCGAAATTAATCAACTCGTAACTTTTTACGCCCCAATCATTTGGCCAAGTGCCCAAAATGACGTTAAATGTTTACCTTTACAAAAGAGTGTTACTGAGTGCTGATTTGTGTTTGCCAACTAAGTGCATTTCTTCTATTTCCCAACCCAAAAATAGTCACACACAAGTTTTTACGGGCAAATCATTTGTGCAAGTGTGCGAAATGACAATGAATGCTTACCTTTACCAAGGTGGATTACGGAACTTGGGAACACAACTCAGGACACATTTGATAGTTCCCAACCCCTGAATGGTCACTCATAAATGCGCCCGAAATAACGATAATTATCTAGCTTTACAAAAGTGGGTTACGGAGCGCCGAAAGAAGTTTGCCAACTAACAAAAGTTGGCCCCGGAGTTTCGGAACAAGTTTGCCAACTAATGACATAACCGATATTTCCTAACTCCAAAATAGTCACTCGCAAGTATTTACGCGTTTATTATTTATGTAAGTGCCCAAGATAACGCTAAATGTTTACCTTTACAAAGGTGGGTTACAGAGCTTCGCAACAAGTTTGACAACTCAGGAAGTATTTTATATATCCCAACCCCAAAATGGCTACTCGTAAGTTTTTAAGCGCAAATCATTTGCGAAAGTGCCCGAAATAACGATAAATATAAAGCTTTACAAAAGTGGGTTGCGGAGTTCCGAAATAAATTTGCCAACTAAGGACATTTGATATTTTCCAACCCAAAAATGGTCACACACAAATCCTTACATGCAAATCATTATGCAAGTGCGCGAAATGACAATGAATGTTTACCTTTACAAAAGTGGATCCCGGAAGTCCGGAACAAATTTGCCAACTAAGGACATATTTCCTTTTTTCCAACCCCAAAAAGTAAACTCGCAAATTTCTATGTGCCAATCATTTGTACAAGTACTTGAAATGACGTTAAATTTTTTACCTTTGTAAAAAGGGGTTCCGAAGCACCAAAACAAGTTTGCTAGTTAAGGACGTGTTTGATATTTCCCAAAATAAAAATAGTGACTCGCAAGTTTTTACGTGCAAATCATTTGTGCAAGTGCACGACTTTTAAATATTTAATTAAGCAAAAGAGGGTTACGGAGTTCTGGAACAAGTTTTATAACTCAAGACATATTTTATATTTCCCAACCCGAAATTAATAAACTCGCAACTTTTTATGCTCCAATCATTTGGGCAATTGCCCAAATGACGTTAAATGTTTACCTTTACAAAAGAGTGTTACTGAGCGCTGATTTGTGTTTGCCAACTAAGTACATTTTTTCTATTTCCCATCCCAAAAATAGTCACACACAAGATTTTACGGGCAAATAATTTGTGCAAGTGTGCGAAATGACAATGAATGCTTACCTTTACCAAGGTGGATTACGGAACTTTGGAAAACAACTCAGGACAAATTTGATAGTTCCCAACCCCTGAATGGTCACTCGTAAATGTGCCCGAAATATC
Source organism: Manihot esculenta (assembly GCF_001659605.2). Taxonomy (NCBI): domain Eukaryota; kingdom Viridiplantae; phylum Streptophyta; class Magnoliopsida; order Malpighiales; family Euphorbiaceae; genus Manihot; species Manihot esculenta. Next base: position 24,888,592 of record NC_035172.2, on the reverse strand, counting down.
GATAATTATTTAGCTTTACAAAAGTGGGTTACGGGGCGCCGAAAGAAGCTTACCAAGTAACAAAAGTTGGCCCCGGAGTTTCGGAACAAGTTTGCCAACTAATGACATAACCGATATTTCCTAACTCCAAAATAGTCAATCGCAAGTTTTTACGCGTTTATTATTTATGTAAGTGCCCAAGATCAATGTTTACCTTTATAAAAGTGGTTTACAGAGCTCCGCAACAAGTTTGACAACTCAGGAAATATTTTATATATCCCAACCCCAAAATGGCTACTCGTAAGTTTTTAAGCGCAAATCATTTGCGAAAGTGCCCGAAATAATGATAAATATAAAGCTGTACAAAAGTGGGTTGCGGAGTTCCGAAATAAATTTGCCAACTAAGGATATATTTGATATTTTCCAACCCAAAAATGGTCACACACAAATCCTTACATGCAAATCATTATGCAAGTGCGCGAAATGACAATGAATGTTTACCTTTACAAAAGTGGATCCCGGAAGTCTGGAACAAATTTGCCAACTAAGGACATATTTCCTTTTTTCCAACCCCAAAAAGTAAACTCGCAAATTTCTATGCGCCAATCATTTGTACAAGTGCTTGAAATGACGTTAAATTTTTTACCTTTGCAAAAAGGGGTTCCGAAGCACCGAAACAAGTTTGCCAGTTAAGGACGTATTTGATATTTCCCAACCTAAAAATAGTCACTCGCAACTGTTTACGTGCAAATCATTTGTGCAAGTGCACGACTTTTAAATATTTACCTATGCAAAAGTGGGTTACGGAGTTCCGGAACAAGTTTGACAACTCAAAACATATTTTATATTTCCCAACCCGAAATTAATCAACTCGCAACTTTTTACACCCCTATCATTTGGGCAAGTGCCCAAAATGATGTTAAATGTTTACCTTTTACAAAAGAGTGTTACTGAGCGCTGATTTGTGTTTGCCAACTAAGTACATTTTTTCTATTTCCCATCCCAAAAATAGTCACACACAAGATTTTACGGGCAAATCATTTGTGCAAGTGTGCGAAATGACAATGAATGCTTACCTTTACCAAGGTGGATTACGGAACTTTGGAAAACAACTCAGGACAAATTTGATAGTTCCCAACCCCTGAATGGTCACTCGTAAATGTGCTCCGAAATATCGATAATTATTTAGCTTTACAAAAGTGGGTTACGGGGCGCCGAAAGAAGTTTACCAAGTAACAAAAGTTGGCCCCGGAGTTTCGGAACAAGTTTGCCAACTAATGACATAACCGATATTTCCTAACTCCAAAATAGTCACTCGCAAGTTTTTACGCGTTTATTATTTATGTAAGTGCCCAAGATAACGCTAAATGTTTACCTTACAAAAGTGGGTTACAGAGCTCCGCAACAAGTTTGACAACTCAGGAAATATTTTATATATCCCAACCCCAAAATGGCTACTCGTAAGTTTTTAAGCGCAAATCATTTGCGAAAGTGCCCGAAATAACGATAAATATAAAGCTTTACAAAAGTGGGTTGCGGAGTTCCGAAATAAATTTGCCAACTAAGGACATATTTGATATTTTCCAACCCAAAAATGGTCACACACAAATCCTTACATGCAAATCATTATGCAAGTGCGCGAAATGACAATGAATGTTTACCTTTACAAAAGTGGATCCCGGAAGTCCGGAACAAATTTGCCAACTAAGGACATATTTCCTTTTTTCCAACCCCAAAAAGTAAACTCGCAAATTTCTATGCGCCAATCATTTGTACAAGTGCTTGAAATGACGTTAAATTTTTTACCTTTGCAAAAAGGGGTTCCGAAGCACCGAAACAAGTTTGCCAGTTAGGACGTATTTGATATTTCCCAACCTAAAAATAGTCACTCGCAACTTTTTACGTGCAAATCATTTGTGCAAGTGCACGACTTTTAAATATTTACCTATGCAAAAGTGGGTTACGGAGTTCCGGAACAAGTTTGACAACTCAAGACATATTTTATATTTCCCAACCCGAAATTAATCAACTCGCAACTTTTTACGCCCCAATCATTTGGGCAAGTGCCCAAAATGATGTTAAATGTTTACCTTTACAAAAGAGTGTTACTGAGCGCTGATTTGTGTTTGCCAACTAAGTACATTTTTTCTATTTCCCAACCCAAAATAGTCACACACAAGATTTTACGGGCAAATCATTTGTGCAAGTGTGCGAAATGACAATGAATGCTTACCTTTACCAAGGTGGATTACGGAACTTGGGAACACAACTCAGGACACATTTGATAGTTCCCAACCCCTGAATGGTCACTCATAAATGTGCCCGAAATAACGATAATTATCTAGCTTTACAAAAGTGGGTTACGGAGCGCCGAAAGAAGTTTGCCAACTAACAAAAGTTGGCCCCGGAGTTTCGGAACAAGTTTGCCAACTAATGACATAACCGATATTTCCTAACTCCAAAATAGTCACTCGCAAGTTTTTACGCGTTTATTATTTATGTAAGTGCCCAAGATAACGCTAAATGTTTACCTTTACAAAGGTGGTTACAGAGCTCCGCAACAAGTTTGACAACTCAGGAAATATTTTA